>NC_056562.1:4569620-4584216 GCF_013358625.1 Macadamia integrifolia | reverse complement strand
TTTGGGGTGGGGATGGGGGTGGTCGAGGGGGTTTATAAACCTTTGCTTACTGGAATAATTTTGGGATTTCATTTTAGTGAAGGGGAAAGGAGCACAAGAAATAGGAAAATATTATATTTATTAGAGAACAATAAAATATACAGATAAAGGATGACTCATACAGTAAGAATGTGTGTTTTTCATATCCCCATGTGGTGTAAAAGAGGCTGGGCTGACCAAAGCTGCAGGGACGGTTCAAGTAAAACATTTGGTTGCACTTGTACTCTTGTAGTGATATAGACTGTCTTCGCACTAGCCTCACGTACTTTAGCAGCTACATGTATTTATTTTCTAGGACGAAAATGCCAATCGCCCTTGGATGATTCCTATAATGGATGTGGACAGGTTCATGGCTACCTATAATTCTGAATTTGAACTGATTTTCTCTTAGTTTCCTTTAACAAATGTTTTATTGCACCGCTTGGGGGAGGGGCGAGGGGGGGAGGGAGGGAGGGGGGGGGGGGGGGCAATGTTTAAGCACACTAATATTGTGAGCCTCATGTTTCAATCATGCCTGAGAAATAAAATATGTATAAATATATAATTCCAATATTCCCACTCTATTTTACAGGGTTCCTCATGCCTTGAATCCAGTGTGATGTGTTTGCATAGGACTGGGATACATGTGATCCGTGAAGTCTTTTTTTTTTTTTAAAGTTTAGCAGCACCTTTACTATGAATTGTATCCTTTTTCATTGGTTTTCAGTTTGTTTAAAAAGTTGAAAATGATTTCGCTGCCTTGCATTATGCACATTGGGAATGCTATGGTTTGAAGTTTGAACATCAAGTTTTGTAGGCAATGACAACTCTGGCCGCATTTGTTTCAGTTTAGCGCACATGTATGTGGTGGCTTTGGTTTTTTTTTTTTCCCTGTAATATTCAATGATATTCTGTTTCCTTTTTTTTTTTATTATATTAATATTTTGATGGGGTGGGTCGTGCGTGGGCCGGGGGGGGGGGTGGGGTCATATGAAGATTGTGATTTGTGATTCATATATTTGGGTTTCCAATGCTATACTTCTATTTTTCGGTTTCAGATGTGACTCGTGCTTTAACTTTACACCACTTGCTTCCCTTTTCAATAATAAAAAAATTCCTTGAAACTTTGGTCTCTTTTTCTTGTGCTTTTCCAAATGGAAGGGGTAATGGATGCTTTGCTTGGATGTTTGATATTTCAGTTGGAACCAAGTGCCTTTTTTGTTTACCCCGGGGATGAGAATGTGCAACGATTGGTTTGGTCTGGAAACAATGAGAATCAATCGATAAACTGTTAGCTGCTTCTAACCTTCACGTTTCCCAACCTTGGGGGTCGGAGATCTTAAGCATATTTGTAGGCCAAACGGTATGTTTAGGCTTTCGGTTTGGGCTGAAAAATATCAACCCAAAGTGGTTTGACAAAAAAATGGAACTGGAACAAACTAGTTCTGATTGGCTTTGGTTCTGGATCTTCAGATTTCAAAAAAAATTGTAACTGGACCATTGCAATAGTACTCTGGCTTCGGCTTGTTGAAGCTAGCGCTTGGAGGCCTGAGGATCAACTCCAGCCACATGTGGATGTGTGTTCCCTCCTAGTGCCCAGTTGGGGAACCTGCACCTGCTTCAAAGAGCGTCCTCAATGAGTAGTTTAGCCACAATTTTTTAATCCCAAACCAGGTACATCCGTCCATTCCATCTGCATTCCAGTTCGTCGGGTGATAGAGTTTTCAAACCAATGACATCTTTTTGTTTTTGTATTTTTTTTTTTTGGTGAATAGTAAGATGAAAAAGAATTGAATTTACCAATCAGGACTTGATAATTTGAACGAGTCAAAAGTGGCTTGGGGATCGATAGAATGGTATGGATCTTGGGGACCAATATATAAAAATAACAAACAAAATAGATAGATAGGTAGTGTTACTGTTACAGTTATTAGTGGTAGAAAATAAAACATGATGAGTCGAGTCCAATGGTGAACAGGGAACAACAGTGTGTTCTAGGGAATGAAAAAAAAAAAAAAGATGTTTGAGATTTTCAGTGCTCTGGTGCCTCTATGTCCGTGTTGAGGTATCTGAGGCTGAGGTAAGGCATGGTCATCTTCCCCTTTCGTCTTCGGTGCTATTGTCCCAACGAGCGGACCCGATATGCCGGTCCACCGGTCTTCCAATACGACGTTGTCAACCCAAATCTGCTGTGTTACGTAAACTAGTCCGGATATTAAGACCTTGCAAACTTGGGCCCCCTATATGTCGAAAACCTCTCTCTGTGCGATTGGGTCCGTCACCGTAAGTCCCCTCACTTCCATCTCCAAAAGAGGAAAGCGTTTACCCACAGCACATGAAAGTATGAAATCCCTTCTTCTTTGATTCTTCTTTGGAGCATATATGGATCTAAACGTCTCCCTCTGGTGCTTTTGGGTTTCCTCGATGACATTTAAAACAATCGATTTCAGGATCGAAACTATAGTCCCTTGAGTGCCCTTTTTTAAGTGCTGAGGCCTTGGCATTCATTCTATTGTGATTTGCATGTGTATGCATTTTATTTTGCAAATATGTGACTATGTTTGCATCAATACAATCACCCGCGTGATTCACCTTGACGTTTGGAACCAGTGAACAAGATGAGCCAACGCTTGAAAACATTGAGCAAGATGAGTCAAATTTTCCTTGGCACTTAGAGATAGCAAGCAAGATGAGCATGTAGCTTTTAATTTAAATGGCTTAGTTAAAGCTATGATGAGACCAATCTATGGTCGAACACAGAGATCACACATCTCAGTGTAGCCTGCTTATAACTATGTAATACTTCTGGCAGAAGTCGTGGTGGTGATTGGGCTGAATGACTCAGGTGAGGCACTTTAAAGTGCAACTAAACCCAAATTTGTATGGTGTTCTTTTTATCTTATAAGTGACATGCCCACCTCGAGTGGGAGAAGCACCATAGCATACATTTCACACTGTATGTGTTTTGTTGTAACAATTTGTGAGAGTGACTGAATGGATCCCTTCTTCGTTCTTTGCATCAAAATAAGTTGATCCTACAGATACCCTCTACCTGAGACCATGTCATGAAGAGGATGTCCAATGATGCCACTTTGACATGCTCCTTAGTATTATGGATGATGCAGCCCAATAGGACACGATTGGGAAAGCGGTTTGGAATAGTCGAATTGACATGTGGGCTTAGGGAAGACTATTTGAAATTACACTATTGTGTTGTGGCTCATTGCCCGAGAGACTCATTGTATTTGCGTTTCGACATAGTCATGAACACATTGCATGTTTAGGGGTCAACATTGCTCATTGTGAGGGATCGAGAGTGTTGAATCTAGTGTAATTGAATTGTTTAGGGTACCCAAGATTGGGGGTGTCAATTCCAGACCCACATTGTTAGGCCCGACCGAGCCAGACACATTTATGGCCTGACTTGGACCAGCCCAATTAATAAACATTTTAGCCCGACACATTTATTAACAGATAGTACACAGTCCGATGGCTCAACACATATATGAGCATGACCTGAACCAACTCCTTTAAGCCAGACGTAGCCCAACCCCTTTAATATTATTTGAAATTTCCTTTTTACCACCAATAAAACTAAAGAGTAAAGTAAAAAAATCCAAGTGGGTTTGCTTCAATTTTCAAGATGAATAAGAAATTAATTGATAAACAAGCATCTTTAACAATAGATAATTAAATTTAAAATAAAATTTATGCAATTGCGGCGGTGAATTAATGTTAGATTTGCACGATATGCTTGAGGTAGAACCTTGCTTTCAATGGAATAAGCTTGTCAATTTGAGTTCTTCGACTATCGCATACAAGTTAAGAGGTCCGTTTAAAACCCATTTAATGCCCGTTTAGGAATAAACAAGTTCGTAGCCCGATTAAGGCCCGGTTGGCATTTTTTTATAGCCCAAGATCGACCAACCAGATTATAAATTGTACCATGTCTACCCTAGCTAAGCCCGTTTAGCCAATGGGCATTCACAATGCAGCCCTATAATTTGGTTGAGTCCGGCTAGGCCTGACAAAGACTGGCCCACCCCGATCAATTGACACCCCTACCCAAGATTATTTGTGAGTGATTTGTTACGTTGGTTAGATGGAAACTTGATATAGCATTCCTACCTTCATACTATCTTATTAGGTCACCCGCTCCTTTTCTTCTATGATGAGACACCTATGGTAGAGAAACTTCTAGATTGAGTATGTCCACCTTGTGTGCGTGAGTGAGAGATGTTAGTTGAATTGGTCGGGCTGGGTCTTGCCAACCTAGTTCATTCGTGGGTTGCCCACTTAGGGTAATCATAGACCCACAAAGATTAGAAACCTTAGCTGGTCAAATCTCTATCAATAAGAGGTTTGGCCACATCAAAGTAAAGTTTTGGACCTAATCTCTTCCATCTCTCCCAATTGAGAGTGTGTGTCACCAAGGATATCCCATTGCAATCCTTGGACTTAGAGGTTGGAACTTTGCTTAATGAGATTGTTGTAATCCTTTGTTCTTAGTTGTTCATACGGATCGACGCGTAATGTAACCTGATTCATTCCATTACGTGAAAAACTACATCTAATTAATCCTAGATATCTGTTTCTTTTTCCGTTTTACAAAACTAAATCGATACATAATAAACCACCATTCTATGTGGCAGAATCTTCAAAACTTTAACCTCACATATGATAGGAGCCTTTCTTGTTTGAGAGATGTTCCCAATTGCTGAATATCAGTTCACAACCAAATCCTTTGTATTTTAATTGGTAATACAATTACATAAAATATCAACTTATATACACATATAAGGTAAAGCCCTAGTCGGCTTATGGAACCCAATACGTAGTTAAGAGTTCTAGATGTTTTTTTTTTTTAGGGAACTTGATATCGAGGGAACTCAATATTGGGTGATACCGAAGACGGTGTGGATTATTAGCAAAATGATATCTTCTCCAAATTGAACCACTGAAAAAAGGGGGGAAATTGTAATCTCTTGTCTGTTACCGATGCAATTCTTTCAAGCGGTTACCCGAAGCAACTTGTATCACGGTTTTAACCTTTTAGGAGTCAATTTAAGAAAGAAAAAACTTATGATAAGAGGAGTCTGATATGATCGCTGGTTTAATTTGTAAAAGTCCAAAGAAATAGGGAGATAGGAAGGGAAGAAAAATGAAGAGAGAGAATGAAGGATAAGTGTAGGAGAAAGTTGTGTTTCTACATGTTTCCTAAAAGTAATAAATAAAATGTAACTTGTAAAAATACATAAGGGATGTTTGGTTCGGTAAATCAAATGGTGTATATATTGGATATGAATGTCAATCTTTTGATAGACCTTCTTCTGAATTATGTTTCTTTTTGAAAAATTGTTTGGTTGCCTTGAGGTAGGGGTGTCAATCGGTCGGTCCGGCTCGGTTTCGGTCTAGGTTGAGTCGGTTTCGGTGTGGGAAAGCTGAAACCGAAACCGAACCAATAAGAAAATTTCGGTTTCGGTTTGGTTTCGGTTTCGGTGCGGTTTGGTTTCGGTTTGTCTTCGGTTTCTTAAATTGATTTGTAACCGGGTTGGTTTTGGTTTTTGGTCCAGTTTGGATTCGACTTTCCATACAAATGTATACAAAACTATGCAAATTTTGATTTTTTTAATGAATTTTGGAGTGTTTCGGTTTCTTACCGGTTTGGTTTCAGTTTCGGTCTGGGTTTTGAGCCGGTTTCGGTTGGGTTTTGGGTTCATCCGATTTTCGGTGCGGTTCGGTTTGGTTTAGGGGTTGCAATACTCCAAACCGAACTGAACCAATAAGGCTTCGGTTCGATTCGGTCCGTGTTGTTATCGGTTTGGTCCGGCCGGTTTTACCAGTTCGGTTTAGGAATTAACACCCCTACCTTGAGGCTAGTACATGTTTCTCACGGGTTGAGATATTGGCTTTCGTAGAGAACTTCTTTTCGCTTTCTCCTTTTATATTTGGTGGTAAAAAGGTTGCTCAAATCTGAGTTTAAGTGTTGAGGTAAACTCAGATTTGGAACACATCCTTTGTAATATGGTCATTCATGGGAAGTAGGGTGCTCACTTATGAGGGTCAATCTAGTGGAACCAAACAGCTCCAAAAATTAAGAATTATCATTCTAAAGAATGTCATCCCAAAGATTTACCGAACCAAACACCCCCTAATACTTTCATTGATTTCCATCTTAAGTTGGACATCTGTCATCTAAATAGCATATGCAGTTGATCCGGATATGATGGATTAGGATCCTCTCCAGCTCCGGGAGTTGATACAATATTATGGTCTCTACTTCTTTCTCTGTTTCCCTATTCTTCTCTCTTTTTTGTTGTTCGCGGTTTCTCTTTTGGGAGAGAATGGTTTCATAACCGATCCTCCTGAATCTTCTCCAGGGTGTTTCCTTTCTTTATCATGTACTTCATATGATAAAGATAAGTTTATGAGAATCGAGTAAAAAAAAAAGGAAAGTAGTTAAAAATAAATAAAAGAAAATGGAAGCCAGGGAACAACTTGCCCCATCTTTGCTCAAAATATACAAAAGAAACAAATGGCAAACAAAATAAATAGAAGATTGGATCGAGATTTCAGATAGGCTCTCCATTGAAGCAGTGAAGCAGATGTTTGTAGTGGCAATTAACGTTGGTGTAGAGGAGGTTGCAATATTGCAAAAAGTGGGACGTGGTTGGGGAAGAGAGTTATCTTTTTCTATTTGGAACAAAGACAATTTCATCCTCTGAAAAAGGTTCATACTCAAAATGTGGAATACATCGACAGAAGGACAACCTTGTCTCCTTAAAAATATACCAACAAAATGAAGTTCGTACTTTTAAAAGTAGTATTACAAGATAAGAAGGTCTAAAGTTTATTTTACATTCATTAATTTAAATTTAAAAATATTTACCTAATTCCCAAAGTTAATTATTGTTCACTTGGGCCCAAGAAAAAGTAAAAACAATTTTTTTAAAATAGCCTTAACCTTACTTAACGTGCATAACTGTTGAGATAGAATCACATTAATTGTGTCTCAAAAACTCTCCCTCTAATAGTGTGATTTCTCCAATCGAATCTTCCAAATTGCATTCAATTGCAGAGAAAGAGAGAGAGAGACACCTGGACTGCACTCTTTGGCCTTTAGGGTGATGCAGTTGTGGAGGGCATCATTTAATGTGGACAGTCCTCTCTGAATAGATCCGCTTGATATCTTCACAGGCGAGGATCTCTTTGACGACCATGTCGCTGCGTCTCAGCTTTCGCGACTCTTACCTCAAAGCGACAACCATAAATCTGGCAAATCCGATCTATCCTATCGCAATCATTTTGAGCTTCACATGGAGAATTATAAAACATTCCCAGGCAGCAATCCTTGGTTGATGTTGTTGAAACCCGGCAGTCACTGAGAGGGGGGTGAATCAATGAATCCAATTCCGATCCCCAAAAACCTGTCCGATGTTTGGCCAAGAAAAATCTGATACACCTGTCCCTTTTTGTTCACAGTCATATGCACACTCAGTCTCTCATAGGCACTTCCAAGTGTGCACACCCATTCCGCATTCCATGCACTTCAATATGAAATGCAAATAACAAACACCCACAACACAGGGTTTTTATAAGGTTCGGCAATTTGCCTACATCCCCAGAGTAGTGTCTGTAAAGGCTTCATACTTACTCAATACACTACTTTTAACTGCACCCACAATCAGAGCATCCACACCCAATTTTCTCAAGATGAATCTGAGATGGCACTCGTAGCGTCAGTATAATGTGTAGCACTCACTACACAGGAGCACCCACTAAGCACTCAATAAAGAATACAATTAAATTAGGTTTATATCATTGCCCTCCAGTCAAGCCCTGCCTAGCATATACATCCACAACTAGCTAGCATGTTTACAGTTCATCCACAACTAACCCTAGCATGCATACATATTATTATACATGCATATAATATAAATTCTAGGGTTAGGAAATTTCACAGCCCTTGTCTGGTGTTATCAGAGTTGTCTCGGAGCATAGTCTCTACACACTAGAATCCCCACATCCCCTCTACAGTAGGAGATTTGAACTTTCAAGTAAGCACAACATGGCCATGGCATCTCACAAGTCTTCTCCCTTGTCCTCTTGCACTTTAAAGCACAAATAAAAAAACCCTCTCTTCTTTTTTCTCTTTTGTTGGCTTTTGATCAATGAAACATCAAGAATACTCAATTATCTTCTCAAGGTCACTTTAATGGAGTAAAGACACTTTCCATCATGCAATAAACCTCATTCAATGATCACCCATCAAGAGAAAAACTTATCTTTCCAAAATCATAGCCTTTCTTCATTCAAAACTCATTTTTCTTGCCTCTATAGTGTAAAGCTCAGAATGGTGAAGAATCTGTAATTTGGTTCATCCAAATTGGAGTTAAAATGAGAGAGATATCACCATTTGAAGTTGGAGCAATGAGATAGTTTGAAATGAAATCTTCGTATAAGTGGCGTAGGCTACATCGGCGGCGCGCGCAACAAAGGCACAGATCTGGCCGCAGATCTCATCAAAAGGTATCTCTTAATTTGCACCATCCGATTGAACCAACGGACAATAAATCTAAACCATAGGATTTGAATCTCTCAAAGCCAAAGATGATGTCAGCATGACATAGGCACTGACATCGTCAAATGCATTGTCTAGCTACCATTGGTTACGTCAGCGCAAATTCTGGATCTATGTCGGCTTAACCCATAAAGGAGAAGCATTTATTGACCATTAGATCTGGATCTATAAGATCTAGTTGATTCAGATCTAAGGGATTGGAATCTAAGCTTTGGTGATGATGCACATGCGACACACACTAGTTAATGCAATATGGTGTAGTGCCAGACCATCATAGCCAATGCACCCGACCAACCTCAACACATGCACAAGCATCTTTTGTGTCAGCACAGCGCGTTCCATTCGATCAGCATTTGGCCTACATGGCTCAATCTTAGCCGTTCATTCTACAACACTATACTTATTTTTATTACAATCAAACCCATGCCCCCATATATTTCAGTGCAAAGAACCCCTTATCAACTCAGACCTTCAAAATCTCAAAATTACACAAAAGCCTATGAAATTTCAAAATTAAAATATGAAAAATCCACCCCACACCGAGAGCATCTATTGATTTTTCGGTTTGGATTTTAGAATTGGCTTCACAAAAACATATGTAACTTTTTCATACGATATTCATCGAGATGAAATGAAGTGCATTGAAAGCACGACTGGATGCTTTACGACTTTCTTCCAGAACACCCGATCATCTGACTTAGCCATGTAAAAAGCTCAAAATGCCCCTAGATCTTTCCAATGATGTATCTTCCTCATACGGAATCAGAATGTGATGAAATCAGAACCGTTGAAAATATCGGATTTTTGTCGTATCGTTACATGGAGAACACTTCTTTTAAAAAATAATTCTTCAATGTCGAAACTACCCTCGATTGCCATAAATTCTGTAACTTCTTCATACGGTATCGGAATGTGACGAAATCAGATGCACTAGACTAGATAAATTAAAATACATCTTTTTTATGAAGAAATGGTCTTCCAAAAATATCATTTTCACTACCGAAAATGCCCCCAAGCATAAATAAGCCAATTTTATCACTTTTGACCCAGAAACCCGCACCACCTACTAAGGATGTATCAAACCACTCCATGCATACCATGCGGATTTGTTATCTCATTGGTGACACTGGACATTTTCACGTTATCATTTCTATCCACATCACCCAAACTAGCCACGTCATCATCGCCATGTGTCCGGGTTGCCAACGAGGATGACCATAAAACAATAGATGTTACTTGACACGTGCATCATAAGTCATGTAATGTTCAGGACCACAGATTAGTAGGTCAGAGTGGAAATAGTCTAGTCTGATGAACATTTACAGTTAGATCATTCTTTTATATATATATATATATATATGTAGGATTTTGTAAGGTGGGACACATTCTATGATGGACCTAATCCTATGAACATGAAATACTTGGTTAATCATGGATGTGCAAGACCATAGCAGTTAATGTGATTCCACCTCAACTGTGCATGTTAAGTAAACTTAGGGCTATTTTAGAAAATTTGCTTTTACTTTTTCTTGGCCCAATGAACAATAATTAACTTGAGAATTAAGTAAATTTTTTTAAACTTGAAACTAATTAATGTAAAATAAACTTTAGTCCTTCTTATCTTATAATAAATTATCTTATCTAGTGGATCTAGGTAATTTTCCCTTATTTTTTTGGGAAAACTGCATGATCACCCATTTTTAGGTTTCCTTTTACCAAACTACCCAACCTGTGTTTTAGTTAACAGAAAAATACAAAATCATGTTTGGGTTTACAAAACTACCCAAAAATAGTGATTCTCCTCCATCTACCTACAAGTTTAGAAATTTTTACCCCTGACCTGCCCTCCACCCCCATTCTCTCATCTTCTTCCTTCAACTATGAGATTGCTTACAATCAGGTCCCCTACCTTGCTGGCCATCTCATGGCCGAACACCTTGCCCGCCTTGCCATCATCATCAACAATCCCAACATCAGAGTCATTGAGGCATACATGCCAACCACCCTCGGAGCAACTCCCCCTCACCGCTTCTACCAACTTGACCCACCTCTTCCTGCCCACCGAAATTCGATCATCCAGACCCTCTCTTTTTGTATTCATTCCCGTTGCTGACGGCTACCCACATTTGTTGCTGAATTCTAAACAAGTCTTTCTAACTCCCGTGCACAATCTATTTTCAATTGAGCTTTAGGTATCCATAGTAATCAATTTCCGGTCAGATCTTTCAAAACTGCATCCAAAATCTGATCCCAAAACTCTAAGACTTTGGGTAAGTGATAAATTTTGTAGTTCAGAAAATATTTTACCTCTTTGTTTATGACATTACACCTCTCTGATTACAGCTAGCAATGGAGACTGTCCCATTGAAGTTAGTCCAAACAAAATCGTGACAAGTTGTGTTTACACTATCCCACAGTGTCGCATGCATCTTTGTAACCTGCCCAGTGTTGGATTTTATATTATAAATATAAAATTACTTTAGTATTAAAGTTTCCAAAACCCTTCCCCCCCCCCCCTTTTACTTTTTGAAAATTGTTTGTACACAAGTAAGGACAAGTTGAAAGTGAGCTAAAGTAACTTTTCACAAAGTTTAGTCCACCATTGGTTTTGGATGAAAGGTCTGAAGGGTATATAAGAAGGATAGTTTCTTAAGGGTGGAAGCCCTTTGGAGAGAAACTCTCCCTTGTCATGTGCGTGTACTTCCTGGGGTGCTTTTGAATCACGAGCCTAGCTGGCCCAAGCCGTGGTCGGGGTCGAGGTTGGGGTAGGGTACGGGTGTGGGTGTCAAGAGTATATCTTTTTACACAAAATTCAAATTTAAATTTTTTGAATTTCAAATTCAGAATATATGAAAGGACCTCATACATTGATCCATGTATTTACATGAAAGAAACCATTTACCCATATGTACTTGTACATTAGATTCATGCATCCATTGGTATTAGACATGAACCTGTATACATACAAACATGTACATGTACGTATACAAACACCTTCTCCTCTATAATAAAAGAAGTCCAAAATGAGATTGCTCTCTGTTAACATTTGGAATCCTCTCTGTTGGGTGAAAGTGCTCTCTGGCAACATTCTGTCTATTTAGTGTTTTGCAGACAATTGCCTCTGGGTTTTGCAAAAACACTCTGTTTTCTACTTTTCGTACATAGTATAAATATTGAATATAACCTTCATTTTTCCCTATTACAAACACTTATTAGAGTTGCACCTTAAGTGTTTGGAGAGTTGATTTATCATGGAAGTGAGGACGTGTGGTCAACCTGGGTGTATACATATACAGGGCTTTCAAATACCTTAAGGAGAGTGTTTTGATATGACTCAACTCTACCTGTTTTGGAAATCTTCTGTTTACATTTCTGCATTTTTACTTTGATCTGTAAGTGATACTCTCCTTCTTCATTTAATAATATTAATTAAGTGTTTGTCAAAGTCTTATACCTATTGCCTATATTTTGTTTCTTACAATCGTAAGGTATTTGAATTGAATAGGTATAATAAGACTATGGCTAGTGATTCAGAGGATACACATAATGCAAATGGTGTCACACCAATACTCCCTAACAATGTTGATCCAATACTGCCTACTGATTTCTCTACTCTAACTAATGTTGTACCAACAATTAGGACTCTTCAACCTATTATGGAAAGGATGAAGATTGTGACTGAGTTTGATAAGATTAACCAATTTAATGGTCAGAATTTCAAACGATGGAAACAAATGATGCTATTCGCTCTGTCTCAATTTGGGGTTGTCTATGCTTTGACAGAACCAAAGCCACAACAAATTGAGGATCCGGTTCTTGAAGCAAAAAAGGCTTGCATGGGTAGAGGCTGATTTTCAATACAAGAACCGCATTTTGAATGGTCTTTCAATTGAATTATACAGTGTGCATAATTCTTTTGAGTATGCTCATTTAATGTGGAATGCATTTAAAAAAAAAGTATACCTTGATGATGCAGGGAGTAGCAAGTATGTGGTGGTTAATTTTCTCAAGTTTGTTATGGTTGAGGTAGAAGACATATCATCCCAAATTGATAAGTTTCAGGTCTTGGTTGGTAAGTTGGCAAAAGAGAATATCATTTTTCCGGATGCATTTGTTACAAATTCCTTAATTGAAAAACTACCTTCCTCTTGGAATGATTTCAAATTAACAATGAAACATAAGAGGAAGGAGTGGACATTCGAACAAGTAGTAGTTTGATTAAAATTGAGGAAAGGAAACAAGCAAAGGATAAGGTTGAGGCAAGTAACACTCAAAAATTGAAGGCTAACACTGTTGAGACTAAGAATCAAAACCAATTCAAGAAATGAAGCATTAAACCATCATTGAATAAATGTCCAACTTGTGTAGAGGCAAAGTTTACCAAAAAACCTCACAAATCTGTAACAAGACAAAGTGGTCTTCTTGATTTTATACATAGTGATCTATGTGACTTTAAGTCTTGTGATCAAGAGGTGGTAAGAAATATGTTGTGACATTTATTGATGATTATTCAAAGTATACTATGATTTATTTACTTAATTCTAAGAATGAACTAGGAAATGCTTTCATATCTTACAAAACTGTAGCTAAAAATCAACTAGGAAAGAAAATTAAAAGAATTAGAACTGATAGAGGTTTAGAATACTTTAGCATAAATGACTTTTGTGAAAAGCATGGCATCATACCTGAAATTACACCTCCCTATCAACCTAAATCAAATGGTATAGCCTAAAGGAAGAACCAAATATTAAAAGAAATGATGAATTCTATGTTAATTATTTAGGGATTACCACTTGACTTGTGGGGGGGAAGCAATTCTATCTGCTTGTTATATTTTAAATAGGATACCCCACAAGAAGACCGGTATGTTACCATTTGAGTTATGATTTTGGTAGACAATCTGATTTAAACCATTTAAAAGTATGGGGTTGCCTAGCTAAGGTGGGAATAATAGAACCAAAGAAAAGAAAGATAGATCCTAAGACTTTTGATTATGTATTCATTGGATGTGCAAAGCATAGTTCTGCATACCGTTGTATGGTTCTTGAAACCATAGATGAAGTATATGAAGAGAATAATATATTGGAATCCAAGGATGTTGAATTTTTTAAAAATATATTTTCTTTTAAGACAAACTTATTAGAAAATAAGGAACATAGTGATGATTTAAGCTTAGGAGAAAATGTGTCAAAAGAATCTGATCCTACACCTAGTGAAAATGGAGTAAGTCAATTAAGGAGGAGTAAGAGATAAAAAAAGTCTACTTATTCAGATGATGATTGGCTTGTCTATCTTGTAGACAATGACACTCTTACATTTTAAAAGGCTATAACATCTCAAGATGCAATATTTTAAAAGGAAACTATAAAAAATGAGATGGATTCTATTTTTTTCAATCATACTTGGGAATTAGTTGACTTGCCCCTAGGTTCTAAAGTGTTAGACACTAAGTGGATATTTTGAAAGAAATTAAAACCGGATGAATCACTTAATAAGTTTAAGGCTAGACTTATAGTAAGAGCTTTAGACAAAAGAAAAACATTTATTATTTTGACACTTTTGCTCCAGTAGCTAGAATCACTACTATAAGAGTTGTGATTGTTATGGCTTCCATCTATAATTCGGTGATCCACTAAATGAATATGAAAACAACTTTCTTAAATGGAGACTTAGAAGAATAAATATATATTAAGCAACCAGAAAGTTATATTGTTTCTGGAAAAGAAAGTAAAGTGTGTAATCTTGTTAAGTCTTTGTATAGACTAAAACAAGCGCCAAAGTAATGGCATGTGTTTGAGATTTAAAATGTAACCGCAAGCGTACGGATCAGTGTAGCTACGGGTCGAACACAGGGAGAGCAGCCACTTTATTTTTTTATTTCTTTTAATAATGCGAAAGTGAACTGATTAATGGTTGTGATCTAATTCTAATTACCGTCCTATAAATAACGTCCTAACCATTCGTCATCTAAGAATTTAAAGACGCAAGCCACGCAAT
>NC_056562.1:4479958-4569520 GCF_013358625.1 Macadamia integrifolia | reverse complement strand
ACTCTTATCTAAATCACCAGCATAGTTAGAATCAACATAACCTGCCAATTTGTAGAACTCCCTTGCCACTGAACATAACACCTATATCTTTAGTCTTGCTCAAATATCTGAAGATCCACTTAATTGCATTCCAATGGTCCTCCCCTGGATTACTCATGTATCTGCTAACAACACTGACTGCATGAGACAAATCCGGCCTGCTACAAACCATAGCATACATGAGACTCCCAACTGCGCTAGCATAAGGGACTTGAGACATCTGCTCCACCTCCTCATGTGCTGTAGGGCATTCCCTTTCAGATAACTTGAAGTGGCCAGCTAACGGAGTGCTAACCGGCTTAGCCTTTTCCATATTAAAACGCTCTAGCACCTTGTCAATATACCTCTTCTAAGTTACCCAAAGTTTACCTGCATTTCTATCTCTAAGGATTTCCATGCCAAGGATCTTCTTAGCGGCACCAAGATCCTTCATCTCAAATTCAGCACTCAACAATTGCAGCAATGACATGTCATCAACATAAAGCATCAACAAAATAATGGAATTATCACTTGACACTTTATAATAAACACAACTATCATACTCACTTCTTGTGTAAAGCGACCTCTTAAGCAGACAAACATGGTCTTCCTTTCCCTGCACCTTGAAACCTTCAGGCTGCTCCATGTAAATCTGTTCCTCCAAGTCACCATGAAGAAATGCAGTTTTCACATCAAGTTGTTCAAGCTCTAAATCATACATGGCCACCAAAGCAAGTAGTACCCTGATCGGAGTGTGTTTACACGGAATATTTCATTGTAGTCTATCCCCTCCTTCTGTGCATAGCCCTTGGCTACAAGTCTGGCCTTATACCTTTCACACTCCTTCTCAGAACCTCTTTTTTACGAAAGACCCATTTACACCCAATGATTTTTCTTCCCTTGGGTTTTTCCACAATCTCCCAAGTCTTGTTCTTCTGTAGAGATTCCATTTTCTCCATCATAGCTGTCATCCATTTATCATGTTGTGCATCACTCAAAGCATCATGGTAGGAAGATGGATCACATGTACCTACAGTGAGAGCATAGGCAACCATATCCTCAAACCCGTATCTCATAGGTGCTTTGTGAGTACGCTTCCCTTTAGCCTTTGCCACAGTATAGGGAACTTCTACTGCTTCATGTTGTCCTGGTAAGTCACTTGATGATTCATTCTCTCCTGTTGTTTCTAACTCACCTAACTCCACCTGCACAGTAAAACCTTCTTTATTTTCATCAACTGCTTGTGAATTGTAATTTGACTTTACTACATGAGACTCATCAAACACAACGTCTCTGCTAACCACAACCTTCTGTGAACTTGGATCCCACAACTTGAATCCCTTTACACCTTTCTTAAAACCAAGAAAGATACACTGCTTAGACTTTGAGTCTAACTTGGAACGCTGCTCACTCTCAACATGTGCATAGGCTGGACAACCAAATATTTTTAGAATAGAATAATCTACTGGTTTTCCTGTCCATACCTCTTCAGGAATTTTACAATCAATCGCCTTTGATGGAGACCTATTGATGAGGAAACATGCTATGTTCACTGCTTCTGCCCAAAATCTCTTGCTTAACCCTGCATTTAGCCTCATACTCCGAGCTCTTTCTAGAAGTGTTCTGTTCATCCTTTCAGCTACACCATTTTGTTGTGGTGTCTTTGGAACTGTGAAGTGACGTGTAATCCCTTCAGCTTTGCACAATTCTAGAAACGGCTTATATGTGTACCCTCCATTATCTGTTCTCAAGTATTTAATTTTCTTTCCTGTCTTCCTTTCTACCTCAGCCTTCCATTCCTTAAATTTAGTGAACACCTCACTTTTATGCTTCATGAAGTAGATCCAAACTTTCCTTGAGTAATCATCAACAAAGGCCACGAAGTATTTTGCCCCACCTTTAGATTTTGTTGTTGAAGGACCCCATACATCGCTGTGTACATAATCAAGCACTCCTTTACTCTTATGTTTTGCAGTTTTGAAACTAACCTTGCACTGTTTTCCGAACACACAATACTTGCAGAAGTTCAGTTTACAAGTTTTTACTCCCTTCAACATTTTTCTTTTATGAAGCTCCATCAATCCTCTTTCTCCCATATGCCCTAACTGCATATGCCACAGATAGGTATCATCTGTATCAAATACTGCATCTGTAGTCACAGATGCTCCACCTATAACTGTGCTCCCTATGAGTCTGTATAGGTTTCCTGTTAGCTGTCCCTTCATGACAACCATTACACCCTTAATAACTTTGAGAACTCCACCTTCCGCTATGTACTTGCAGCCATTTGAGTCAAGTGCCCCCAAAGATATTAAGTTTTTCCTTAATTCTGGTACATGTCTTACATCTGCTAAGGTTCTTACTATCCCATCAAATATCTTGATTTTGATAGTGCCTATCCCAATGGTATTGCATACAGCATCATTCCCTATTAGGACAGACCCACCATTATATGGTTGATATGTATCAAACCAATCCTTATGTGGACACATGTGATATGAACATCCAGAATCTAAAATCTAAGAATCAGAAGGTTGATTCTTACCTGATGATATAGAGAGTACATCTCCATCATCTTCATCTGAACTGTCAGCCACGCTAGCTTCCTCAGATGCCTTATCTACACCTTTCTTCTTTAAGTCTGCCTTCCTCTTCAAGCACTCTCTCTTCAGATGACCTTCCTTCTTGCAATAGTAACAAGAGACCTTGGTCTTTGCCCCTTTTGATTTCGATCGACTCTTCCCAAATCCCTTCTGATTTGATCTCCCTCTTTCTATCTCCTTGTCACCTCCGAAAAGACCTTCTCCTTGAGATTTCGTACTACTAGCCTTCTTCCTTGTATCACTGAACATGAGGGCAGCTGCAACTTCATCCATTTCAAGGGTCTCCTTCCCGTACAAGAGAGTCGTTACTAGGTGATCATATGATTCTGGGAGCGACGACAGCAACAGTAACGCCTTGTCTTCATCCTTGATCTTAACCTCCAGGTTTGCAAGTTTACTTACGATCTGATTGAACATGTTAAGATGCTCTAATAAATCCGTACCTTCCTCCATCTGTAGAGAATACAGTTGCTTCTTCACGAACAACTTGTTCGTTAAGGACTTCGTCATGTAGATGCGTTCAAGTTTCGCCCATAACTGCGGTGCAGATTCGATGCCCACAACATATTGTAGGGCATCATCAGAAAGATTTAATCGAATAGCACTTACCGCCTTTTCCTCCATCTCTTCCCAATCTTCGTCAGTAATTTTTGCAGGTTTCTTCGACTTCCCCAACAACGTTTTTGCCAAACCTTGCTGTATCAAAAGATCCTTCATCCTTTGACGCCAAAGAGTGAAATTGTTCTTCCCATTAAACCTCTCGATGTCATACTTGACATTCGATCCCTTCCCTGCCATCGTGATAGTAAACCCTAGAAAACGGAAACCTAGAGCTTTGATACCAATTTGTAGAAACGCAACCCTAAAACGATGCAGAAGATAATGAAAAAATAAATAACAAACAATGCACACGGATTTTACGAGGTTCGGCAAGGTTGCCTACGTCCCCGGTGAGATGAGATCCTGCTTCACTATCAATGGAGAATAGGGTTATAGCGCTCGTCCTCACACCTCTCAGTATTGCTTGCATTACAGAGAAAGAAACCCTCGCTACAAATATATATAGCGAAAAAACCCTAATCCGGATTAAACTACAATTGCCACCCTAATCCAGATTAAACTACAATTGCCTAAGGATACTATACTTAGGCGGGTTGTGGTAGAATGTGGGATTTTGTTATGTAAATAATGATTTGAAATATTTTGCGAAATAGGAAAATAAGTTGTAGTGAGGGAATCTAATTGAACCAAAGCAGTGAATTTTCTGGAAATTGGACACCAAGGTGATTGGGTGCCCTGACTTATCTTATGGAATGTTTGTTTATTGTAATCTTGCCTGTGACATATGTTGTTGGTGTATGATGTCTTGTATTCCGTCGCAGTTTAATCCAGAGAGTACTGGTGCAGCACCTAGACAGCCAGGACGGCGGTCCCGCTAAAACCACCCCGTCAGAGGGGAGGGAAGGGGGAGAGATAGGGTTGTGCACATTTTGCACACACTGTACCTGAGGGTATTTCTCATCATCTCATGTCTTAGCCATCAATTGAGATGAAACATTTATAAGTACAAACCTAACCTAATTAATTCAGCCCCTAATTGATTTCCAGCAGAAATTTCCAGGGACCAAGTCATCTGATAAAAAAAAAAACTCCACTCTAGGGTTTAAAATTATGCACTCAATTTACCAAAATTTAGTTCCTAATTGACATACTGCTACTAAATTGGCAACAGCGCCCCTAATTTAGTCTCAATTGCCCAAAATTCCACTGAAATAATAGAAACCCTATGCTTTAGGGTTTTACAGGGACAAATTTCTTACCAATTCCAATCCCTATTTCTTATAAAATTTCAGAATTTAATATGAATTAAGTTAATTTGAAATCTGAACCCATTTTCCCCTAAATTTAATCACCTAATTAGGGCCTAATTAATAGGTTTACAGTAATGGAACTTGCTAACCCCAGGTAAGTATAATTTCAAGTTCTGAATTTTGAGTAAAATTCTACTAATAGGTTCTAGCAGAATTCCCCCCATTTAATTGACCTTAATCTGACTCTGATTATACAGAATTTCACTTGTGTATTGAATATTCGATATTCTAGGGTTCACAGGGATAAATCCCTAATCAATTGGGTTCCTAAAACCTCTCCTGGGTTGGGGTTTTCCCTACTGGACAATAATACCCTGCCGAGGGATTCCCTAACTGCCTCCAGTTGGTGTAAACCCTAACCCTAGCTGCTAAACCTATTATGTTTTCACAAAATTTATACTATTAATAAGGTAGAATTCTTACCTATGTACAGTTCTGGTCCAACAGCAAGTTTAGGTGAAGCTCCTTTTTCACTTCTCTTTCTTCTACTTCTTTCTTCTCTTTTCTTCTTCTTCTCTTCTTTCCTTTTCTTCATACTGTTAACAGCAGCCCACGATTGTGTGAGGTACTGCCCTATTAGTCTCTTTATAAGGCACCCCAAACAGCCCTAAGGTTGGGCCACATATTAATTGATCGGGTTATAATTATTCATGAAATTAATATCCAATTGTTAATCTTAATTTGATTTTCATGAGTAATTGGACCACATATTGGGATAATCTTTGATCGTAGAGTATTCAAGAGATGCGCACAGGTTTGATGCTAAATGGACAGAGATGTTTCAGTCTAGAAGGAAGGGCAAAGATCAAGGGCAGAATTAGAAATTTTAAGAGGAAAAGAGAATAAAAATAATAAAAGGAAATTGAGGACGGTTTCCTCTTCTTCCTCTTTCTCACATCCATCTCCTTCCCCCTTTTCCTACTTTTTCTCACCCTTCTCTCTTTGTCCATAGAATTGGAGTCCCTCTCTCCCACTTTTCCTAAAATATCTCCCATGTTCTCTCCCTATTCTTTCTCTATCTCTCATCTCTTAAGATCTCTTCCCCATCCCACGGTTTCTCTCTCACCGAACTCATCTCTCTCTCTCTCTCTCTCTCTCTCTCTCTCACCGAATTACCCTTAATTTAGTAGATCTCGCCCTCTTTTCTCTTCCATCTCCCACCGAATCTCTTTCCTACTCGCCCTCAAAATCCTCTCCTATTTTATCTCTCCATTCCATATCTCTCTCCTTAATAAATCCCTCTCGGTCCTTCTCTTTAGGGACATTCTTCACACTCATTCTTTAGGACTTAGGTTGCCCATATTACTCCTCACACAGAAGATAGCTTGCTGGTTTTTCTTTCTTAGTTCTCATAGTCCACTTTTCTTCTGGAATTCACCTTCTTGTGGACGGATTTGCAGGACAGCATTGCATAGGGAGGATTGCCATTGCGTCAAGGATTCATCACCACCATCATCATTGCTACCTTGCATTCATTAGTACCATGAGTGGCTAAGTTTCCTTTCTATCCTTAGGTTTAGATGAAATTTTTGTTTATTGTTATTTAATTTCTGATTTAAGTTCATACATAATTGTTTGATGTTAAAGACCCTGTAGTTTAGAATAATTGTCTATGTGATTCAATTATTCTATTCAAGCAATGGTATTTTATGTTGATCTGTGGCATGTACTAACGATACCCTTTAACCAATCAAACTAAGCGCGATAAGCAAAAGCGATTGACGATAGTGCTTGACAGGATAGGTTATGCTTAGTGTAGTCAAAGATTGTGTTTTTGTCGTTGCATTGGAACTTACAGTTTCAGTGAACCAAAGTATGAACCAGAAATTGGTAATAATACCAAAACGGATTCGAGACCTAAGGATAGCTTCTTCTCAATATGAAATACCCTTGCTTGAATAGAATAATTGAATCACAAAAACAAATATCCTAAACTAATTTATCTATAAAAATAATCCACAATGGGAAGGGTAACATCAAACAATCAAGTATGAAATCCAACAAAAATTAAATAACAATAACTCAAAACTTCATCTAAACCTAAAGATAGAAAGGAACTTAGCCGCTAATGGTGCTAATGAAGGAATGGCAACAATGATGATGATGGTGATGAAACCTCGGCGCAATGTTGTTCCTGAAAATCCGTCCCAAAGAATGCATGATCCAAAAAGAAAAGAGAACTATGAAAACCGAAAAAAGAAAAAACCAGCAAACTATCTTCTCTATTAAGGGTGTGATATGGCAGCCTCTCCCTAAAGAATGGGTGTGTCGTCCCTCCCAAAGAAAAGGACCGAGATATATATTGAGGGGGGAAAGGGGTACGTGTGATGGCAAAGAGGTGGAGTTGGATTAGGATAGAAAAAGAGGGAGAGATAAGGGTGTGTGAGATGGGAGAAGAAAGAGGAGAGAGATGTGGGTGAGAGAGAAATCGTGGGAGAGAGGGGAATTAAGAGAGAAAGTGAGAACCGTGGATGAAGGGGAGAGATTTAGTAGGAAATCTATGAGAGAGAAATCGTGGGATGGGGGAGAAGAAATAGGGAGAAAAGAGAGAGAGGGTTTGCGTGGGTGAGATAAATGAATTAGATTAGGACAGAAAGAGATAAAGGTCGGCTAGATGAGGGTATTTAGGAGATGGTTAGGACAAGGAGAGAAAAACATGAGAGAAAGTAGGAGAGGGAGTAGTGAATGTGTGGAATAGGGAGAGAGGGAGAACCGTGGGGTTTTCTCTCCCTAAATTTCCCTTTTTTTTCTTTTTTTTTTCTTTTTTTAATAATATTCTCTTCTTCTCTTGGAAATTCCAACTCTACCCTTGATCCTTTGCCCTTGCTTCTAGACTGAACAACATCTGTCCCATGCATATCTTTTGAAAACCCCGCAAGCATAAACATCATATTGTGTAGCCAAATTAATCATGAAACATCCAATTAAAATTAAGAATTAAATATTCATTTCATAAATAATTACGACCTGATCACACTCCTTAACTTGCACTTTTGCTCGTCCTCGCATGAAAGACAATAAAAACTACTCTGGTTATTATGCAATTAGCTTAATGTAACCACTCATAAGCAAGTAAGAGTGTCATCAATGAATCAATAACAAGGGTTCTAAATATGCCAACAATTCAACACAAAGTTAAACAAAGAACAACATCCTCAACCATTCTAGCTAACTTTTACTCTTACATTCAAAATCAACCATCGTAGATAAGTCATGAAGTCCAAGTGCTATACAAGCCATCACTTTTGTCATGCAACAATGATCACTTTTTTTTTTTTTACAATTACTCTGATCCGGGCAATTTCCTGACCTATTAAGCTTTCTAAAAGGGTTATGTAGTGAACTTTCGATCAATTGCTCTCAAGCTAGATGGATGTCAGAAACTAAGTGTAGAACATCCCTCGGACTTACTTACTCAACCCAAATAGGCTACAAGCCAAGACTAGATCAAAGTTCTCAAATTTTGCTCAAACTGTCTAACCTTTTTACGCGAAACTCCATGTTTGTGACATAGAGGCCCGGTTACTCAGAAGGAATTTTTTTTTTCTTTTTTTTTTTTTTTTTTTTTTTTTAATATAGACATTCCACTTGTTTGATGCAAATTTCAATGCTTGTGGCAAAGAAACCCGGTTACTAGGGAGGAAGTCATAATGCATGATTTAAATCAATTTTCAACACATAAGGCTTGCATAATTACACAAGGATCATCATTAACATTCACTAAAATGGCAATTTCAGACTCAAAGCAAAAAAAGTTAACTAACATGAAAGAATAATAATGTTCTAAGTTTAACTAACTATTAAATAAATCAACACACTTGAAAATCACAAGCTATAACTCTTAACAAAGACCTTAAAAGCTCTAGAGTAGAAAAATTAAGCCGAAATGTGTAATCAATATCAGAGTTCAAGTTCAAATTGTTCATTCAATAAAAAATTCACTCTCACTCCCCAACTTAAATGACATTGTCCCCAATGGCATGTGAAAGAATAACACATAATAAAGCAAAGGAAAGCAAAGCAAAGCAAAGGGAAGGAGTAATACAACCTGATGGAATAAAGTGCTACTGCTATCATCTGCACCACATGGCCATGCCCCACTACTAAACCTAAAAAACACGACTAAACAAAAACATTAAGTAAAATGGTGGGTTTCCTCCCACAAGCGCTAAGTTTACCGTCTTCAGCCAGACAAACAGTGGAACTCAAAAGAAATCATAAACCGGATCAATCAAATCAATAGACTCAATAACCTGGCCATCAGTAATACCATTCACATGAGGTTTAAAGAGTTGCCCATTAACCTGAAAAGTGTGCCCTATCTTAGGATCTTGAATTGTAATAGCACCATGGGGCGACACTTTTGTGACCACAAAGGGGCCATCCCATCGAGAGCGAAGTTCGCCAGGAAAGAGGCGTAGCTTGGAATTGAAAAGCCAAACTTTCTGCTTAACTTCAAAAGTCTTCCGGACATTATCATGAAAAGCCTTTGTCCTAGCCTTATAAATATGTGCGCTCTCATACGCATCATTGCGCATTTCTTCCAACTCCAAGAGTTAAAGACAACGGTTAGAACCAGCTTTGACCATATCAAAACTAATGTTTTAATGGCTACAAAACACGTTGTTCTAACTCAACAAATAAGTGATAAGCTTTCCCAAATACCAATCGGTAAGGGGACATGCCAATAGGAGTCTTATAAGCAGTACGGTACGCCCACAATGCATCATCTAGTCTCACAAACCAATCTTTCCTATCAGGCCTAACCGTTTTCTCAAGAATGCGCTTGATCTCCCTATTAGACATCTCTACTTGACCACTGGTCTGCGGATGATAAGGCGTGGCAACCTTATGAGTAATAGAATACTTCCGCAGTAGCGCCCCAAAATTCCAATGCTAAAAATGGGAGCCACCATCACTAATGATGGCACGTGGAAATCCAAAGCGACTGAAAATGTGACTCTGTACAAACTTAACTGCCACCTTGTGATCATTGGTTCTCGTGGCCACTACTTCCACCCATTTAGACACATAATCTACTGCAACCAAAATGTACTCAAAGCCGAAAGATGGGGGGAAAGGTCCCATGAAATATATGCCCCACGCATCAAAGATCTCGACAACAAGAATAGGATTAAGGGGCATCATGTCTCTACGAGACATATTTCTGACTTTCTAACACTAGACACAATTGCGGCAAAACTCATAGCCATCTTTAAAGATAGGAGGCCAAAAGAAAACACTCTGTAAAACCTTGGCAACAGTTTTCTTGCCACTAAAATGCCCTCCACATGCAAGAGTGTGACAAAAGGTAAGTATACTATGAAACTCACTCTCTGAGACGACGACAGATAATCTGATCAGGACAATACCTAAACAACTCCGGATCCTCCCAATAATAGAACTTCAGCTATGAGAAGAATCTTTCTCCTGCTTACTCCAACCGTTAGGAAGCTTCCCAACAACCAAGTAGTTCACTATATGTGCAAACCAAGGAGAAGGCATATGAGAAATCGCAAATAATTGCTCATCAGGAAATGAATCTCTAACCAACTCAATGGTGGAGGGTGACTCAACTAAGATCCTAGACAGATGATCTGCTACCACATTCTCGGAACCTTTCTTGTCCCGAATTTCTAAATCAAATTCTTATAACAAAAGAATCCATCTAATCAACCTAGGTTTGGTGTCTTTCTTGGTAAGTAAATGCCTAAGAGCAGCATGATCAATATACACCACAACCTTGGAACTAAGGAGATAAGATCGGAATTTATCAAAAGCAAAGACAAATGCTAGTAATTCTTTCTCAGTCGTAGTATAATTCAATTGAGCTTCTGAGGTCTTACTAGCATAATATATGACAATAGGTTTCTTGTCAACTCTCTGTCCTAACACAGCTCCAACAGCATATTCAAATGCATCACACATGATATCAAATGGCAGTGATCAATCTGGGGGCTAGATTATGGGTGCTACAGACAATAAAGCTCTAATGGTATGGAAGGCTCGAAGGCAATTATCATCAAAGACAAAATGAGCATCCTTGGCAAGAAAATCACACAAGGGTCTAGATATAGTACTGAAATCCTTAATGAACCACCTATAGAAGCCTATATGGCCTAAAAATGAACGGACCTGCCGAACAAAAGTGGGAGGTGGGAGTTTGGCAATCAAATCAACCTTGGCCTTATCACCCTCTATCCCACGTTTGGACACAATGTGACCCAGAACGATGCCGTCTTGAACCATGAAATGGCTTTTCTCCCAACTCAGAATCAGATTTATCTCTATACAACGTTTCGAAACATTAGTCAGTTTTAAGAGACAATCATCAAAGGAAAACCCAAACACAGAGAAATCATCCATGAAAACCTCGAGAAAATCTCCCACCATGTCAGAAAAGATAGACATTATGCACCTCTGAAAGGTGGCTGCATTACATAACCCAAAGGGCATCCGTCGGAAAGCGAATGTACCATAAGGGCACGTGAAAATGGTTTTCTCTTGGTCTTCAGGGCATACAGCGACCTGATTATAACCTGAATAGCCATCTAAGAAACAGAAATGGCTTTGGCCTGCTAATTTCTCTAGTATCTGATCAATGAACGGCAAAGGAAAGTAATCCTTACGGGTGATAGAATTCAATCTCTGATAATCAATGCATACCCGTCAACCTGTGGTTGTGCAAGTAGGGACCTTGTCACCCTAGTCGTTCTTAACGACAATAATGCCTGACTTCTTAGGCACGACTTGAGTGGGACTCACCCACTTGCTATCAGAGATGGGATAAATGATGCCTGCATCTAACTATTTTACCACCTCTTTCTTAACAACTTCACACATGTTAGGATTCAATCTCCTTTGCGCATCCTGAAAAGGTTTAGCTCCATCATCACAATAGATACGATGCATACAAATTGATGGGCTAATACCATTCAAATCAGCCACGAACCATCCAATGGCAGCCTTATGTTTATTGAGAACATCCAACAGTTTGCTTTCTTGATCAGGTGTCAAATTCGAAGCAATGATGACAGTGTCTCATTCGATCCCAAGAAAGCATATTTCACTAAAACTGGCAATAGTTTAAGCTCTAACACTAGTAGAGACTCAATAGATCTTAGTGTTGGCTTCTCAGCCAAAGGAGGAAGGGGCTCAAACTTGATAGTCCAAGGAGGACGATCAGAAAAGGTAGGAGCATCTAACAGAGCATTGACCTCAGCAGTGTAAGAATCAACATCAAAATCATCACTTCCAAAGAAGGTCAAACATTACTGCACTAGGTCATCTGCTAATATCACTGGGGTGTACTGTGCTACCACCTCATCTATCACATCAACGGAGAAACACTCGTCCTCACATTGGGTCCCTAAAGAAGCATTGAAGATGTTCAATCGGAGCTTCCTATTGCCAAAGGAAATGTCCATTGCACCTGATCTACAATTGATGCATGCATAGGCAATGGCCAAGAATAGACGCCCTAAGATTATCAACTGTGGTTTTCCATTAGTAGGTGCTTCCATGTCAAGAACAAGGAAATCCACAGGAAAATAAAGCTCATCAACCGTAACTAATACATCCTCAATACAGCCTCTAGGGACTTTGATTGAACGGTCAACAAGTTAGAGAATAACCTCTGTAGGCTTCAATTCTCCAAACCCAAAATGATCACAAACTGAGCGAGGCAAAATATTCACACTTGCCCCTAGATCAAGGAGAGTACGCTCAATGGGAAGGTTCCCAATGGTGCAAGATATGAAAGGTGCTCCTAGATCCTTAAGCTTAGGGGGAAGCTTATTGGACAAGACAGCACTCACTTGCTCAGTAAGATGGACAGTTTTTGGAATGTGGGTCTTCAGTTTACGCTTTTGAGTACATAAATCTTTCAAGAACTTAGCATAAGCTGGAACTTGCTTTATGGCATCTAGAAGAGGAAGGTTGATCTGGACTTGTTTGAAAAATTCCATCATCTCTTCCATTCTTGAACTCTTCTTGCCAAATGCAGAAAAAGTAGATTCTAAACAAGAGGGGAAATGGGCTTTAGGCATATAAACATTAGGGTTACTGCCTCCCCCAACTTGTTCAATCTCATCATCCTTAGAAGCTTGTGGAGCTTCAGGACTGGGGTCTGGACTCATCTCTTTCTCAGAATCCTTTGCAAGGAAATTCTATTCAGGTGTTCCCAATACTCGGCCATTCCTTAGGGTCATGACTGCCTAGGCTTGTTCATGGAAAACTCGATTGCTAAGCTGACTCTTAGGATTTCCTACCACTTGACTTGGCAGTTGGCCTTCCTCTCTCCTACTGATGGCGTCAATTAACTAACCCAACTGAGTTTCCAAGTTAATGAGGGATTGAGTATGGGAGTGCAAGAGTTGTGTGTTTTGGTCCAACCCATTCAAGGCAAGCATCACCTTTCCCTCTAATGATGAATTCATAGGCGGTGGAGGAGGTGGTTGCTGCACATCTCTATAGGCAGTCTGCTGATTGGAAAAATTCTGCCTATATAGTGGATTTTGGAAACTATTGGGTTGTTTCCATCCAAAATTGGGGTCATTCCTCCAACCAGGGTTATAGGCCTGGGAATATGGGTCATTACCTATTTTAGAGAAACTCTGGGCAGCCTGTGCATGTTCTTGAACATATTCAGAGAATCGCACAGCTCGAGGGCAATCACCCACATAATGTGCAGGATTGGCACAAAGAGCACACGCATCCTGATAAGTGGGAGCTGGGGTAGATTGCCTAAAATTCTGCCCCATGGACAATGAGCGGTCAAGCTTTTTAGAAAGCATGTCCACTCTAGTGTTTATGGCCACAGATTGACCCTCATAGAGGCCACCTCTCTTTTGGGATCCAATAGTGGGGGCTTCAGTCCTAGAGGCTGACACATGAAGTAGGGAAATTTCACTGAGAGTTTCAAATAGTTTCCATGCCTCATCCTCACTTTTATGCATAAAAGTGCCTCCACAAGAAGCATCAACCATCTGTCTCTGTCTATCTGTCAGTCCATCATAGAAACATTGGACCAACTGCCACTTAGGTACAGCATGATGGGGACACTTTCTAATTAGATCCTTAAGTCTCTCCCAGGTCTCATGGAATTGCTCACCATCAACTTGTGAAAAACTAGTAATGGCTCACCTGATTTGGTTAGTGTTGGGAACATGCCCACACTCCTATATGCGTTTTGGTAATAACAAACAAATATGCATATTTAACTTGATTGATAAGTGTGATCAGTATAAGAAGATATCTCTAGCTATGCATACTTGGAGAGCTCAAGTCAAGAACTCAAGGAACAAGATATGGATGCACAACCTAGAAGCTTAAAGAGATGGAATCCTAAGTATAGAATGCCAAGTGAAGATGAAGACTCCAAAGCATCAAGTAATGATTCAAAACGTCAAGACAAGATGAAGACCTCTAAGATAGAAATGCTCTTCATATTGTATCTTGTACTCTTTGTGTATATATATATATATATATAGTGCACGCACCTCATGCATCGTATATCATCATACTAGAATGACTTTACGACATCCCTTGACCAAACTTGGAAGTTCATAGGTGGTATGTTCTGTGTTATTCTATAAAACACTATAACCAAACTCAAGGGCATTTTGGAAAACCTTAGAGTTGGTATCAGGAGATAAACCCCTCATGGAAGTTGTAGGAAATCGAGTCACGATTCTAACACAACTTGAATCGAGTCAATCCGATGTCATACCGAAAAGTTATGGCCAAAATACTGGCGACCGGTCAGTATGACAATTGTCTGTCAAAATTAAGACAGAACTATAGGTGGTCAACCGAGTTTAACAGCCAGAACTATAGGTGGTCGATCGGCTGGAAGCCCTGGTCGACCAGATCTATCTGAGGCCATAGCCGGTCGACCGGCACTTGCCTGGATCACTTTTATAAAGGCTAGTTTTTATCTCCAACGGCTCTTTCCGATCGACCGACTATAGATACGATCGACCGGTTAACCCAGAATATGACCATTAGCCGGATTTACTGCCTAAAATGCTCTCATAATCTCACCTATAAATAGCTAAGATGTTCATAATTAATTATCAATTAAGTCTGAGCATTATAAGCATAGTTGTGAGCAATTAAAATCATAGAGGCATTCAAATCACTTGAGCAGCGTTGGTCTTCACCAATCCCAAAAAGAAAAGCTCAAGTCTCCATCAAGTCTTCCACATTCTCGTTGTACAAATCAAAGCTACAAAGAAGACTTTTAAGAGGTGCATCATTTCATTTTTATAATCATCATTTGCACCACACCAGAGGTAACACTCTTACTCCACTATCTTCTTTATCATTTTTTACATCAATTCTTAGACTGTACAAAGGACTTATGTAAGGATCCTCGTATCCTTAAAAGAGAAAGGTGTCTCTCTATCTGCAAAGGAAATTGTAATAGGTGCCTCTCCATCTGCAAAGGAGATTTGTAAGGACCATCTTATCCGTAAAAATAATGTAAAGGTTTCTTCCCTACCTACTGTATTGAAAGGGAAAGCTAGGGGAATACCTTAGAAGAGGACTCCTGTAGGGAGTGGACTAGACTCAGGTTGAGTCGAACCACTATAATTCTTGGTGTTCTGTGATTATGAGTATTTCATTTCATTCTGCAACTTTTATTTACAATCACACTTAGGATAATATTTTTAAAGAATTGAATTTCCACTAGTATAACCTATTCATCCCCTCTAAGTTATTTCAGTTAGTCCTACCTATAGGAAAGCACTTCTTTAGGAACTCCTGTTGCATTTGGGCCCAGATCTCAATCACTATAGAATCCAAAGAATTAAGCCATTGTTTGGCTTTATCCTTAAGGGAAAATGGGAACAAGGTCAACCTAAGGGCATCTAAATAAAATTCTGGATTTTAACAGTGGAGCATATCTCCAAAAATTCATCCAGGTGCTTGTAGGGTTCCTCATTATTAAGTCCTTAGAAAGAGAGCATCTGAATAATACAGGATGTGATCTCATATTGGGCGGCCTGAACAGTAGGAACCCTAATACATGAGGTAGACGTATAAGTCGATGGGGTAAAGTGTTCACTCAATGGGCGTCTTACAGGTCCATTCCCCTCTGTCATTTTATTTTTTCGAATTAAACGTAAAGTTCTCTCAATTTCAATGTCCAAATTGGTCAGGTTGGGGTGACAAGAATGATGACCATGTATCAACTACCAACAATTACGAAAATAAAATAAAATAACTAAAAAGAAAAGCTAACACCAAGCAGTGCAAGAGAGTTGAATGCAAATTCAACGAGTTGGGTTGGAATATCTGGCTTTCACCCAAGAGACCCAAGTTCAATTCCTGACAATCGAATCAGGTGAAGAAAGTGCACTCTTTTTTGCTCTACAAATTGGGCTACCTGCAAAACAAAATATAAACAATTTAGGTTGCTCTAAACTTAAACTAAAGCAACAACAACACAACTTAGCCTTATCCCAAATAAATGGGGTTGGCTACATTGATCTATAAGTATATATTTATATATTTTAAAAAAAAAAAGTGACTTTGGGACATCCCACTCACGAATCAGCAACCCGGATCTTAGCCCTCCACGTAGCTCTGTTAGATGTCATACTTGGGTGAAGACTTAACTTTTGCATGTCTCTCCTTACTAACTCATCAATGGTCCTTTTTTTCCTGCCCTAGCCCTTTTAGCTCTATCCATCTGCATCTAATCACTCCTCCATACTGAGGCATCCAAAGGCCTCGCCCTAACCATCGTAGCCGACATTCTCTGAGCTTATCCTGAATTGGGGTAATTCCTAAATCGGATCTAACCTGGTCATTTCTTATTCTATCTCTCAGGGTTTAACCGCACATCCATCTCAACATCCTCATCTCAGCCACACTCAACTTATATACGTTACGCTTCTTGACTACCCAACATTCTACACCATACATCAAAGCTGGTCTTATGACAGTTCTGTAGAATTTTCCCTTAAGTCTTAGAGGAATCCGTCGATCAGATAACACTCCAGACACCCCTCTATTTCATCCATCCTCCTTTAATTCTATGTGAAACACCATCATCAATCTCACCTTCCTTGTTTAAGATAGAGCCCAGATATCTGAAGCAGTCATTTTGCAGGATCTCTCTCCCCTCAATTTTCACGCTATCAATCCTTACTCGACTAAAGTTACGCATCATCTATTCTGTCTTCATTCTACTTATCTTAAGACCTCGCGATTCGAAAGTATATCTCCATAGTTCCAACTTATCGTTAATCTCTGTCACAGTTTTACCGACCAGCACAATATCGTCAGCAAAAAGCATACACCACGGGATCTCTCCTTGAATATTTCTTGTTAAGTCATCCATGATAAGTGTAAACAGGTAAGGGCTCAACGCGGATCCTTGATGTAATCTAATAGTAATTGGAAACTCAACACCTTGGCCTCTCACTGATATCACACTAGTCACCACATCTCCATATATGTCTTTAATTATATCCACGTATTTACTTGACACCCCTTTCTTCTCTAAAACCTGTCAAATTAAATCTCTGGGGACCCTGTCATAGGCCCTTTCTAGGTCGACAAAGACCATATGAAGATCCCACTTGTACATTCTGGATTTTTCCATAAGCCTTCTAAGAAGGTAAATCGCTTCTGTAATGGATCTCCCAGGCATGAAACTGAATTTGTTCCCTGAGATATTGGTTTCTCTTCTTAAACAAACCTCTATTACCTTCTCCCATAGTTTCATAGTATGGCTCATGAGTTTTATGCCTCTATAGTTGTTGCAGCTATAGATATCGACATTATTTTTGTAGATTGGGACAATAACACTTCTCCTCCACTCATCCGGCATCTTTTTCGTGTTCATGATCTTGTTAAGCAGCTAGGTCAACCAAAAAACCCCACATAGACCTAAGCTCTTCCACACTTCAATTGGGACCTCATCCGGACCTGAAGTCCTCCCTACTTTCATCTTCCTTATGGCTTCAATAACCTCGGTCACTCCTATCTTAAGTACATACCTATGATTCCTATTGTCAAGCAAGGTACTCGAACCACTCCTATTAGGGTTGTCTCCATTGAGTAGGTTACAAAAATACTCATCCCATCTCTTCTTTATGTCTTTATCATTCACAAGCACTCTACCCTCCTCATTCTTAGCACATCGAACATAGTCGAGATCCCTATTATTCCTTTTCCGAATTTTAGCTATCGTATAAATAACCTTTTCACCTTCCATGGTATTTAAATTGTTATAGAAGTCATCATATTTTCTCACCCTTGCTTTCCCCACAATCTTTCTTGCCTCGTTTCTGGTAGCCTTATATCTATCTTTATCTTCAACTTCCCCAGTCCTTTGCCAAATCTTAAAATTATCCTTCTTAGTCTTGATGGTAGCCTGGACCTCCAAATCTTACCACCAAGTCTCTCTAAGGGCCAACTTGGTATCCTTAAACACCCCTAGAACCTCCTTGGCAACTTACTTGATGCAATCCGTCATTTCATTCCACATCGTGTTGGCGTCCCCTTCACAATCCTACTTCCCATTCTTCACCACATTATCTGTAAAAGACCACACTACCTCACCTTTGAATCTCCACCACCTAACCTTAGGGCAAACATTTTTCCTTGGTTTCTTCTTCAATACACGGAGGCACAAGTCCAAGATCAACAATCTATGTTGAGAGGTTAAACTCTCCCCAGGGATGACTTTACAGTCCTTACACATCCATCAGTCAGACCTTCTAGTGAGGAAGAAGTCTATTTGACAGAAATGTTGTCCACTTTTGTAAGTAATTAAGTGTTCTTCCCTCCTAGCGAAAAGAGTGTTAGCAATGGATAGGTTACGAAGTCCAAAACTGAGATTCCCTCCTCATTCCTCTCCCCAACTCCATAACCTCCATGCACCTCAAATTTTATGTCATTACAATAGAGATTTAATGATTGAATTACATCCTGAAATTGTACACATCATCTTTCAGTTATATATGTAACTAATAGAGAAGAACCAGAACTGTTAAGGTGGAAACCTAGTTCTAGTCGGTGGAGGAAGGAGAAGAAAGACTGAAGAAAAGACAATCTTAGTCAGTGATCAACCTACACTATTCATTATATATGGTTCTCGATTCATTGGTTTTATGCCTTTATAGTTATTGCAGCTCTGAATATAATATTTATTATTGTAAATCGGAACCATAATGCTTCTCCTCCATTCATCTGGTATTTTCCTAGAGCTCATAATCTTATTATACAGCTTGGGTTAACCAAGATAAACCACAAATTCCTAAGCTCTTCCACATCTTTATTGGGATCTCATCTGGGCCTTGTGCCTTGCCTAATTTCATCCTCCTTAAAGCTTCTTCTACTTCAGACACCCTAATTTTTCGTATATATCTATGACATTGGTGACTGGTGTCTTGATGGGTAATGCAGTCTTCAAGGACACTATCACTCAAAGTGTCTCCATTAGATGGTTGCAAAAATAAATCTTCCATCTCTCCCTAATGTCCTCAACCCTTATTAGTACTTTACCATTTTCATTTCTTATACATATAACATGGTTGAGATCTCTACTTTTCTTTTCCCTCATTTTAGCTATCTTATGGATAGCTTTTTCTCCTTCCTTCGTGCTCAGATTGTTATATAGATCTTCATATTTCTTCACCCATTCTTTTCCCCCAGTCTTCTTAGCTTCATTTTTGGAAAATTTTTATCTTTGTAAATCATCTAAATCCTTAGTCCTTGCCCATGTCTTTAAACTAGCTTTCTGGCTACTTCAACCTCATCATCCCACCACCAAAGTCTTACTAGAAGAACGATCTCAATATCCTCTTGAATAAGGGTGCCACAGATAGTCACACACAAATAATTCTTTGTTTACCCCTACAAACTGCTAATCAACACTTTCCATGTGGCACAAGTAGGTATGCTATCTGCATCTATTTTTACTAAAAATTATAACAAAAATCAAAGCTTATATTACATCCTTTGAAAATTTGTGAAACAATTACGAAGGAACCAACCAATCATACGAATTATTACTAAACCATTCTTATAAAGTTAGTATAGTTAGGGTTTAATCTCAACCAGATTTACTCATAACTATGATAGTACTACAAACCTATGTACAATCACAAGAGATTTCCATAGAAACCCACAAAGAAACATATTTAAAGGAACATAAATGAAGGCCACAACAAATTTTTGATTAAACAAAATCAATTACTTGCAAAAGATGGGAAATTTAGTAAATTAGTACATAATATATTCACTTTCTTAAGTCTAGGGTTCTGGATAAGATAAAAAGGAAGAACTTTCAGAATTCAGCAATACAAATGGGCATACATACTCTAACCCTTTTTTGCATTCCCATCTCATTTTCATAGAGGGCGGACCTCGGTGCAACGGTAAAGTTGCTCCATTATGACCTAGTGGCTGCGGGCTCGAGTCGCAAAACAGCCTCTCCACGAAGTGGGGGTAAGGCTGCATGCATTATGACCCTGCAATGGCAGGAGCCTCGTGCACTATTTCATATGTTCATCATCTTTTATTCGTTTGATATATCAATATGGAGAAAGAATATTATAAAGATCCAGGTTTGTCATCTTTGGTTTTTCCATTTCCAAACTGAAGAATATTCCAATTATATCTCATATGCAGCTGGCACATTTTGATGCCACAACTGAGAATAGCATTATACCCACTAAAGTGCAAACAGAAATCCACCCAGAAATTAAGTTATCTCAAATTTACCAATAGACAACTGTTATCACTCAGCTCAGAAAAAGTTGTGAAAGAAAATAAATAAAAACAACTCTATAATCAAACAGAAACCAAAGAACCCAACCAAAAAAAAAAAAAAAAAAAAAAGGAACAGAAGGAAATTGGACATCCAAACATAACCATATTTCTAGCAAAAACCTCCCTTAGACATTAATATAGACCCCATTGGAGGTTCAAAAAATACCTCAATTTCCTGTCTTAGATTCTGAATACCTTTCTCGCTCTTGCCACGCTTAAGAATGAATTTCATTGCTACAGTCTGCAAGATAAGACACAACAATAGCATTACAATCATGTAATCATCTACATACAGCTTTCTTTTAATGAGAAGGAAAGATCAAAAGTGCATCCAATACCTGCCCAGTGTATTTCCTTCTTCCTTTGTATACTTTCCAAAATGAACCTTCACCTACCAGTTCTATCACATGGTAATTCTCAACACCCATATTCTAAACCTGCAAATGACTTGTAATCAATTTTTTTAGGAGAAAAGCAAGACGTGGAGAGAGAAGGGAAGAGAGATAATCTATGTTTCCCTTGTATGTTGCACCACATTCTTTTTAATAGAAATTAAAAGAGTTAATAAAGAATGAAGGGAAAGCCTTAAGGTTAACGAACTTTTGAATAACTGAAAAAATATTTAAGGCTTTAAGCCCAATATGATAGAATCCAATGACGCTTAGACCTCTGGAATCTAGCAAACTGAATTGCCACCTTATAAATACCCGAATTCCTGAGGCTTACACCCCATTTGACATAACCCCGTCTCATTGGTACACCAAAGGGAATTTTCAAATGCCTTGCCCTAGGTATGCCCCGTGGCAACACCATATCTACCTCTGAAACACCGGTTATAGATTAACATTACTGGCTACAATGGTGTGGAATCAAATCCTCCATTACTTCACTATCATTCTAAATATCTGAGTTTATAGATAAAATGTATGTTTATAGCAATGGCCACAGAACATAGAAAATGCAAAATACCAGATTATTAGCATGCATAGTAAAGACATCATTGATTCCGTTATAGCTTCCAAAATCCACATGGGTATATACCATATCACCAATTTTCATATCAAATCCAAGGGTGAACCAAAAATTTGATCAAGGAAAAAAAATATTAGAGTAGGAATCAATTTATATCAATTGAAATCAATGGATAAACAAAGGGAAGCACCAACACAATTGAACTCTAGAAGTCAGGATCAGCTTGACAGTTTTCATATCAAATCCAAGGGCAAACTAAAAATTTGTTTGAGAAAGAAAAAGAACACAGAAAGATTAGGGTAGGCCAATTGAAATCAATGGATAAACAGAGAGAGATAGAGATCTAATAGAAAGACATGAAAGGCTGAGACCACTTACTTGTGAATTTCGATGGAGAGAAAGACGTACAGATCTCTTTGTCTCATGCTTATCTTCCCTTGCTCCATAGAAGCTGAGTTCTAACCAGAGTTAGTAAGTTCGGGAACGGTAATAGTACGGGAACGGATATGTATGGCAATTAAATAGACTACGAGACAATAAAACTTTTAAAAAATCCGGCAGAATAAAATGCGTACGGCAATGAAACGATACGTGTTTAATACAGCAACTCTATAAAAATCCGAGAGCAAAAATACAGGCTTAGCGATATTAAGAATGAACTAAAACTGATTGCTTGCAACTAAATTATAATCTCACATGCTTTCATGAACAATTAAACCCAATCTAGCTTTCCAATTTGAAATCCTTTCTCATTATTCTAGATTTACATTCAAAAGAATTATATCATGTCCTTTTAATGCTATATCCTTCTTCTTAACCATCAATGTTGACACACTATGAGCATCAAACACATAATTCCCCTCTAATGTCCTTTCTCTAGGGTACCCAACAGTGTTGTTCCTTTCGTTGGTCATCATGTTAATTAACTAATAATGATACAAAATGTGGTTACCAGATTGGAATTGTAAGCACTAATTGAGATCCACTGGTAAATCGGCATCAGTTCAAGAACTCATCCAAAATAATCATACTCTTTTTTTATTTCTTTGAATTAGACCCTCTTATACATCTGGACACCTTTACCCAAAAAAAAAAACTTTTGGACACGGTTACAGCAAAAAATAGGCTACTACCGAGACCTGAACATTTCTTCAATTCTTATTGTAAATGAGCTGCAATGAAGTAAAATAACTAACTAAATTTGTTAGTAATATTTCTCTATCAAAGTATATTAACGGATGGTACTGTATCCTGTAATTGTTCTATCATTCAACTGCATCATGTAATTGTCCATACTCCGTTTCATACCAACTCAGAACCCATTTCAGCTCATCAGAATGATGAGCAATTGAACTGTAGCACAGGATTTTTTTTAATTATTAACACCTTTTTTTCTTTTTCTTTTTCTTTTTTTTGGGTATAGACAATTAACACCATCAGAAAATCTAAATTTAGCCATCAGATTAAATATCAAAACCCACTCAAATAAAATCAAACAAAACGTAAGAGTGTAATTGAAGAGAACTAAAAAAAGTTACAGACTATGCAATCTCAGAAAATAAATGCATATGTGGAAGATCCATTTGTTGATGATAATCACTGAAGAATGGTGGGAAGAGCCCGACATGGTCCACTGAAACCAGTCAACAACCGATTATCTTCCATAGATCTCCAAAGAGACCCACAAAACTAAGTAAAAAAGGAGATGGCAGAACAGAACAAAAGGTACCCAAGATCAAAAACAGAGAGAGGAAGAAAGGAACCAGTTGAATGCTGCTCGAATGATTAAAAAGAATTGAAGTAAAGACCAAAAGAGGGAGGAATAAAAGCAATTAAAACGCCTCATCGGAATGCATTGACAACCTGTCGCTAATCCCCAACTTGATTGCTTTGTTTAACAGTGATGGAAGAAGAAATAATAGAGGAGAGAGAGCGTTATTCATCCATTTCAGTCAGAAAAATACTTACATAGAAGAGTAGAAGAGTAGGGGCTGGCCGAACGGAGGAGGAGAAGAAGAAGGGAGATGTTGCCCTCTCGCCACTGCAATCTCCCTCGATTGAGTTTTCAACAAGCGATGGGAAGAAAAACGGAGAAGAGGAAGGGAGCAGGGGTCTTGATGCTCGCCCATGGTCGCCTGCCACCGGAAACGGAAATGGAGAATAATGGAACAAAGGGCAAAGGGGCAAAGGGCAAAGGGCAAAGGGCCAGGGTTCCACGGGTTTCTGTAACCAGTAGGAATTTGTTTCATCATAAAACTTTTCTGAGAAAAATGATTTTTTTTTTATTCAAAAAAGAAAATAGATTAATAATTAAGTCTATCACATATCACCTTCGACTGATACTGTTTTTTCGATAATGCCTAAAAGGTTAGAGCTTCTTTTTTTTTTTTATTCAAAAGATAAAAATGATTTAAATAACATGTTTTGGGCGGGAAAAGGGCGAAACTAAACGTATATAAGTGGGCCCACTGGTAAAAATTTATGAAAATGAATTGTCTGCTGCCCGGTTCTTGCTATAATTCATCTTCCCCTTTGGGTTCACTAATTCCCTCCAATGTTTTATAATTTTTAAAAACACCCTTTTATATTCTATGCAGCTGTTTGGTTGCAAACTGGGCAACAATCAAATTTCGTTCCTTGTTGAAGGCACTGATCAGAATTTGGAACCATTCTGGTTTGTGGGTTTATGCTTCTAAGTTATAAATTCCTAATTCAGGTTTAATGTTAATTAAATATGTGAGTCCATGCTTTGAAGTTATACATAATTCCCAGTTTAGTATTAATGTTAATTAATTTTCCATTAAGTGGGTGAGATATATAACCCCAATTTAATTGGGAATTAATTACAAATTTGCAGGGATGGAGCACGATCATAAAGATAAAGCTCAGTTTGCAAGGATGGAGCACAACCACAGGTAGGGGTGAAACAGGGCGGGTTTTTTAAAATCCTAATCCAACCCTAACCCAACACTACCAGGTTCATGCTTAGGCTAGGCCCAACCCTACTAGGCTCAAGGTTGGGTCGGGTTTGGTCGGGTTGACCCTAGCTTGTCTTCTTAGTGGAATCACATTCTGATAAGTATGATTTAATTCCGATTTCAATTCCAAATCCAATTCTTCAAACAACTCCGTTACCTTCAAACTCTAAAAAAACATTGACCGTAACTGACCCTCTGCCCCTAAATTTCTCAAAGTGCCAACATATGTTAAGAGTCTAAAGAGAAAGGGTCCCTTCTGCTAATGAAATTCTCTTATCAGTTTTTCAAAAGCTTGGAAAAGAAGGGAAGGCCGAAGGGAAAGGGTAGGGAGATGTTCTTCCCTTTGTCTCTCAAAACAGAGATTGGGAGAAGCTAATCAAGGGAGTCTTCTTCCTTCTTCAGTCCTTCATCTCTCAAAATAGGGATCGCTAGATGGGGAAGAGACTTCGAGAGAGGGATGAGTCTAGAGTCTGCCTCAAGGCCTCAAGGGTTTCTACTTTCTGCGATTTTTGCATTTGGAAAGAGCATAGGGGTTAGGGAGCCAGGGTTTAAAAATACAATATATAGTCATATAGTGTATACTAGGGTGAGAAAACATTATTAGTTAAATACAATACTAATTAGGGTTAGACTCAGGGCGGGTTAGGGTCGAATTGGGTTTCCTATGCCTCAACCCAGGCCCAACCCAACCCCACACAGGGTTGGGTTGGGTTGGGCTGGGTTGGCCCTCATAGTTGGGTTAGACAGGGTTCGGGCTTAGGACGGGTTAAAGCAGATTTGGATCGTCAGGGCTAAACTTACACCCCTAACCACATGGATAGAGCATCGAAATGGGGCACTCACATGGGAGGGAACACGCTCGGCGGTTGACCAAGAATGGAGAAGGGAATCAACTCCTTTATTTTCCACGGTGAAGGTGAGAGGTGTGAGGGGTTAAGATAAAATGGGATTGGTTTATGTGTTTTAATCAAAAGGGTAATGGAATCAATTAAAATCCTCACTTGAAAGAGAGTGATAGTAAGGGATTTGAGCGTAATTGTCAATTATGTAAGGGGTGTTTCGTTAATAGTGGCGTTCTTTAAGGGGAATAATCGGATATAGGATCGCACGAATAGGAGGGAATGATATAGAGGACTAGAGGTGAAAGTTTGGTCCTGACAACCCGAATCCGCCTTGAGCCCGAACAAGGCTTGGGCCAAGTTTTTGACCTTGAGGGTTGGTTAGAGTTGAAAAACCCCAACCCTGGGTCAAGGTTGGGTCGGGATCGGGTTGAGGCCTCAACTCAGCCCAAAATTTAATCCTTAATTTTTATATTAGAATTTAGGGGATTCCTATTCATATTTCATTTTTCTATAATTTTTTAATATATAGGATATGAATGGCATAAACATGATCAAAGATTAATCCAACCATTGCAGAAGCCAAGGTCAACCCGACCCAACCCGGCCCTGACAAGGTCAATTAGGGTTGGGTTGGGTTGGAGTGAACCTGGCAGGGGCTGGGCCTGAACATGAACCCAACAGCGTTAGATTGGGGTTGCGTTGAATTTTGAGGACCTAGGGTTGGGTTAGGGTTTTAAAAAACCTAGCCCAATCTAGCTTTGTCTCACTCCTATAAAGGACTATACATAATCATGTGATCGGAATGATTGAAAATTGTGTTACAATGGCAAGTGCCTTACCCGAAAGACATATGCAAGAAAATAGAGATTCTTCTCTCTACAAATTTTCTTGCCAACCAATATATGCCGTCTAGGTTGGTAGCTAAGAATATAAATTTTTGAGAGGAATTTGAATCTAAGGAGAGAGATAAATCATATAAAAAAAAGAATGAAAAATCTCACGGTTGAAACACCTCCAAACATCTGGGAACATGGTAAGTCCAAGAAAACCTTATAAATTTGAATATTACGGGTGTCAATTTGGTACAATTTTGGTACAGTACATCAGGCCAAAAGTCAATATTGATCTTGTAATTTACAAAGAAAAAATCCTATGTTTCAATACCAACACCGTATTAGCTCAGTAGAATTTTGGTATGGTTTTCATTCGGCAATGTATATAGTTTTATTCAATACAATTTTAGTTTTTGCTTTGGTTTCAATATAATATTTTGTCTTTTTTGCCTTCTATGTATAGATATTAGATATTTTGGTATATATATAACATTTCAAAATCATATCGGATATCATTTAATGTGGTTTCAATATGGTAATTCGATATAGTTTTCACTTTTGATATGGATACTGAATTGAAACCCTTAAATTTTGATATGCTTTTCTTTTCTCCTCTTCTCTTCTCTTCTCTTGATATCCAAACACAACCTTGATGATGTCTTTTTTTTTTTTCGTATCACAATTGTATCTTAGTTCAGGTTAGGAATGCAATTACTAAATTATTACGCATTGCATGGCATACACATTCCATGTTACCCTAATGTCCATACATTACATCTTTTTTTTTTTTTTTGTTGAAATACATTATGCATCAAATAACGCATAAAATTTTAATTAAACTACTACAATACAAAATAAAACATAGGCATACATATCAACCATATAAGATAACAGTTAAATATATGGTTTGATCGCACGATTATGCGGCCATTCATCAATGATTGACAACTCGATCAAATCTAATGTTGCTCCAGCTAGACACGGTCTCATTAGGTCGACGTCACTCCTCCATCATTTTTCAACTCCACCTCAAAGGCACATGAATTCCACCAAGTTACATCTTACATACATATCAGACACTATTTGACAACGTTTGTTTCTATCATTTCTACATTTTCTTGTTCCTAAAAATGGAGGAACGACTTAGGCACCGTTTGACAACGTTCCATTTCTACCGTTTCTATGTTTTTCTTGTTCTCATAAATGGAGAAACAACCTAAAAAACATTTGATAAAGTTGTTCCATTTCACCCATTTTTAGAAACCTAAATCAAAATTTATTCTTATTAACAATTCTAGAAATGACTTTGACAAAACAAGTCCAACTTGTTTCATCGTTTCTAGAAACGAATTTAAGAGAAAAGAAAAAAAAAGTTGTGCCCAATAAATCTCTCAACTATTTAAATCTAAAAAGAGACAACCGAACCCTCTCTCCCTTTTGAGCATCTGATGATACTACTGTGTTTTTTAGTGGCATTATATCTGCAAAAAACATTTCGAGAAATAGGTTTATCAAACACAAAAAAAATCTATTTTTGTTTATGAAAACGTGAAAATCCGTTTCTAGACACAGAAACAAACGTTATCAAATGGTGCCTTAAATAACGTTTGATAAAGTCATTCTGTTTTTCTTATTTTTAAAAATATAAATCACAATTTATATTAATTTTTATTCCTAGAAATGCAAGTGATGAAACGTTCTTGTTACACCTCCTAAGAGGCAAGTCCCAAACCAATGTAGAAGCAGAGGTCAGATCTACATCTCCCTTCTCCAACGAAGATGATGTTGCCTCTTTTAGAAAAATAATAACGGACAGAGTTTAAGACTTATATGGATATGTTGTGATTGCATTGGATGATGTACAAATTTACAGCATCATAGTAATCCTTCTTCTTGAAACATGAATAAATAGAATTTGAGTTGAGTCGTGAGAATGATACTATCCTTAAGGTTTTTAAATGTCCCTAATTGTGCAACCGGGTTGACCATTGCATCTATACCTCCAAGATAAAACAACTCTTAATCACATAAGGTGCACTCAAATATGTGATTGCACAAGGAAGTTCAAAAGTTATACTCATTATCAGACACAAAGAGACTTGGAAGAACAGAACATAGACAATGCACATTTTCACGTATGGGTATTTATGTTCATATATAGTTGTGTCTGTACATGTACAAGCTTCCCTGTACACGTGCTTGTATGTGTACAAGTGTCCTCGTACACATACAAGTGTCTGTACACCCCTATATAGGTGTAGACCACACCCACACCCATCATTGGCACGAGAAATATTTAGAAACTTTGACAATAAATCCAACAATCCCCAACAAATTTCAAAATATTCAAAAAATAGAACACAAATAATGAGTATATTAAACATAGTAGGACAGGTGTCTTCAGGACTTGAAGCTACACCAGGTATGATGAACCACGCTATAGAGTACGGATGAAGTCAGACTTCTTGAACCTTTCCTCATCTGTGTAGTCGACTAGTTCACCATCCATATCCTACCTGTCGACGTTCATGACATCCCTTTCATGACAAAATCATACATTTTTAACCGGCCTTGTCCCCGATCTTGTTGACCATATTTTAAGAACATGAAATGGGTGTTGGGATCAGTCAAGGCTGATACCGATCCAATCTTGATCCGGATTGGCCTAGATCGGTAATAAATGTTCCTGGGTTTTTTTTTATTATTATTATTATTGTTACCTTCATTTGCACCAATCTACCAATATGGTATCAATCAAGACTGATACCAATCTTATCCCACTGGTTCAGTCCAATCCGATCTTAACCATGACTCTTAATAACCATCAATCAACACATACAACATAATCATTGATAAAGTCATACACAAAGAACTGTTGCATATGTTCAAAAATACCTTCTACATGCACCCAGGAAAATTATATTAGTTTTAACTAAACTCACTTCAAATTCATAGGAGAGTGATTTGAAACCAGTATTAAACAGCCCTTTAACTGTTTTTTAAAGCTAACCATTCTGTAATGGCATATATTAGACAATCATTTAATTGTTAATAATATCGGCCAAATACTCATAGTTAGGCTGAGATTCACTCATACAATACAGATCAAGAATTGGAATCAAATAGTACTAATACCGATCAAATCCAACCGATATAGACCAATATAACCAAGCCAAACAGTAGTGTAGCCATCGTTTCACTGCGACTCCGGAGAACCAAAAGCCAACAGTCGCACCTATATACAACTCAACCACTCTCGTGGCATCTCTATCCACAAAATCCGATAATGCAACTGTTTTGTACATTACTACATTCTAATAATAAGATCCTAATGAAAAAAATTAGACAAAATGACAAAAGAAATAAATTATGAAAATAGATTTCTTTAAACCATCCCAATTCTTTTCAAATGCACCACTTGTCCTTTAACCACTATGCCAAAAGAACCATTTCAGGTGTGATATTGTGGGCCTTGTGGTTTCATGCATATCAACCGTTCAACGAAACCACCCACCCAAGGACCCTCCTGTATTCTAATATTATAGACACAGAATCTCTCTCTCTCACACTTCCGTAAAGCACAGACTATTGCACTTGCTTTATTATGTTATTGTCATCCCTGCGGATGTTCGATGGTAAACCAACACCACAATCCTAGACTATATCCCGGTACTCATTAGACCCTTTCAACATGTCAGGGCACAAAAGGCCATTACTACGGACAAGCGGTTGGTATCTCTCTTCAACAGTGGCCCTACTTAACAGTAGGGGACTAGGTAGAGGACTTTCAATGGTATTTATCTTCTGGGTTACACACCAGTCCTGATCGGCGTGGCTACCGTGCCAATGTAAAGGGGCCAATGGAATGGTGGATAATGACACTGATTAGCTTGTGGTTCAAGGGGCAGTCAGTCTTTTCACACATGACTGAGTTTGGATGTAAGGGATGGACTAGGGAGCATTATTCTCTTTCAGTGTATGAACCAATAAGAGGGTGGGTAGAGGCATCAATCAACGGGTGTTTCAAAGGGTAGGGTGGTCTTCATATCTAGCTATTTCTAGGCGTGAAGGATGCAACCAAAGGAGCATTCTCTCTCTCTCTCTCTCTCTCTCTTTGAAAAAATTAACCCTCATTGGTTGTTTTGTCCTCTTTCCAATCACAAAGGACTGCAAAATGATGCCCCTCACACTTTTGAAACTCCAAGAAACTATCCCTATTAATGCCTATGTGCACCTCCTCATTGATCCCAAAGTGGGGTAGGAATGTCATTATGTATTACTTTACTTGGGAGCAGAAAATGGCATTGAAACTCAAGTTTGATGATTCTGGTCTTAGCAGATCATATCACAGTTAGTCTCAAACCGGCTTGGATTAGCTTGAATGGGTTGGATTAGTATCTGCCATGCCTGACCCAAGTCTTAGCCTTAAAATTGTATGTAACCACAGCACCGATGCAATGAGCATCGGGTGGTTGAGAGCCCCCAGGGACGTGTGTCCGAATATTCTCAGCCGTCAAATGTTCATATACCATACGTGAAAAGGTGCATATGAACAGAAATACCCATATGTTCATATACAATTTGTCTATATATTTTATAGATGGACTGAAAATTGAACAAGGTGGTTTTTAGCAAGTGCTTTTTGTTCTTCCCACTCTATGTTCTGTCCTTCCAAGTCTCTTTGTGTCTTATAATGAGTATAGCCTTTGGACTTCCCTGTGTAATCACATATTGGAGTGCACCTTATGTGATTGGGAGTTGTTTTATCTTGGAGGTATAGACACAATGGTCAACCCGGTTGCACAATTAGGGGCGTTTAAAAACCTTAAGGATAGTAACATTCTGATACGACTAAACTCAAATTCTGTTTATCAAATTCTATTTATTTCTGTTTCAAGAAGAAGGATTACTATGATGCTGTGAATTTATACATCATCTACTGTAATCATAACATATCCAGATAAGTCTTATACTCTGCCCGTTATTATTTTTCTAATAGCCTCCCTTCTCCATTTTACTCCACTTGATGGTGCGGGGACCGTAAACGGAAATCCAACTACTGCAACTCTCCTTTGTGGTGCACATAGTGATCTCTGCAAACGATCCGACAACAAGGCGATCTCCTTAGGTGCAGTGAATGAATTTCCGAGTTCGTCTCCCACATTCAAAACTTATTAGGGAATTCTCGCTGCCATTAATGAAACCCCTAGGTAAGCATTTGAAATAACTTTGATTTCTAAAACCCTTGGGGCTTTGGTATTATTTTTCCAATGTGCAATGTACAGTAGGAATCGATAGTGGCATCAAATGATATTAATTCAGAGGTAGCATGCATCCTAATTGTTTATACAGAAGCTCTTGCTCTTAGTTATAGAGGAATACAAGGATGCACACTAGAAAAGTGTTCATGTGAGGCATTTGCTCAAGATGACCCATCTCTCTCTCTCTCCACATGAAAAATAATATGGGATTTTTTTTTCATCTTAGGTTATGAAGGAGAGGATGAGTAACCTTGCCCAGAGTTTAGGAATGCCTCAGAGCCTCAGTAAGGAATTGAAATGATGATAGTATTCCATGATGCTGGTGAGAGCAAGCTTCAATTTTGTATGCTAGTTGTGCTGAGGTGGTCATTTACAATGTATCCATGCCAAATAAGAGATTTGGCTCAAATCAATCGGCAGAATTGTCAATTGTAAAACAACATAGACAAAGATGAAGAAGAAGAACGGAAACAACAATAGGATATGTTGGCCTCCCACCTATCACTATCAACCATTGGATGTGCACTGTCACCCTTGCCATGTCATAGAGGAGCCTAATCCTTACAAAACACCTAGTTTTCTAGGGCAGGCTATAACTACCACATGGCGGCATATTTGATGCTCAAATTTTAGGACTACTTAGGTACACCAATCCTTAACTATAACTATTATGCTTATTTCAACTTATGAGTAGAAAGAAACATAATAATTAATAATTCAAAATATAGGGGAAATTATGATTTCAAGATGGGCCATATGGTTGAGTTGAATTCTAAAATTTGACATGTGATCAATCAAAAGGCTAATCTATCAAACCAATAGTTCAGACTAAACAAATGAACCATCTATTAGGATTTTTATGTGGGCTTAACTGATACCGATTAATCCATTTGACCCAAGCAATTATAGACCCACTCTGATTAGGAAACTCCTAGTCCAATCCATTGTGGGAATGAATTAGGGTTTTAGGGATTCTATTATAAATAGAAGCTAAATATCCCTGCAGCAGTCACTTTAACACCTTCATGGTTTTGGAAGCATGGACTCCCCCACAGGAATAGTGCATGTGAGAGTATTCTAAGGGTGAAAGGTTGCAGAAGATTTTAGCGGCTAGGACTCCATTGTGTAGTTATTTGTTACAATCTTCATGGGACTAATTTTCAAGCACATAGGAGAGAGTTATATGATCAATACTTATGGGACTTCTAAACTTACACACAGGTATTCTTTTATTCCAATTGGTTATCATGTATGAGGTAAATCTATATGTTCGTGTTCTTGGTTTAGGGATTACACCCATGGTTAATCTTTTGTGATTGATTTATGATTCTTGTATTATAACATCAATTGGGTTATTTATATGATTCTATGGTAAAAAATCCCCAATAATTGGTATCAGAGCCAACCTTTATAGTGTTAGAATAAAAAAAATAAAAAAATAAAAATAATAAAAAAAGATTTTGAATAGGGTTTGGATCTCAATCATAGAAATCGTAATTTTACCATCACTTAAATTTCCTAGATAGGAAAACTTTCTTCACGAAGGTTGTAGAGGACGAGAAAACCATCGTGGTGGTATACCGCGCGTTACCGAAAACCTCCGGATGCACTGCCAGAAATTGGCTACCAGAGGAGAGAGAATTTTTTTTTATTAAAAAAAAAACTGTGGTGGCGAGTCATCGTCGGGTCAACTCGTTAGGGTTTTTTAGTTAAACTCGAGGTGCAATGGGTCAATCTATGGTCAACCCTATTTGACTCAATCAAAGGTTGATCAGGTTGTTGATCATTCGACCTAAAGACCTGAATTTTGACATAGATTCCCAATCTAAAGACCCGAATTCCTAATTCGAAGACCCAGATTTTGACCCGAAAATAATATGTCCAAACTGGATTAGACTGCTTGGCCAAACCGGTTGGTTTGGGCAAACCATATTGATTTAGATCCATTTTTTTTACAACTTCAAATGGCTCGTACAGGCAAACGGTGAAGAATTTTTCATCCTAATTTTTTACGTTGAGTCCAGTTTTTCGTGCTCTTCGTTTTGATATATTATGAGCCTAGTTTTTGTCAACTTTTTTAGTGTGTTTTGTATAAATTACAATTATGAGTGTGTTATGATCCTTAATAATTTTCCTATTAATTGGAAGAAATAAAAGAAAATCAACTTATACATCACTTGCATATCAGAATATGAACTTGTATATTATAGGTAATGATAGTTCATGCTTTTGTTTATGAATATTTTTTTTATTCATACGTAAACAATCTCACTTTTAACTGTGGGAATGAATTTGTAGACTATTGCAGTAAGATTGAATGGAATCCACAAAAGTGGTAAAGTTCAACTTTATTGTAATAGAATACAAATCAAAGGTCTTCTTTGTTTGAAAAGATAGAAAATAATGATTGATAGCAAATTTGTTAATGTTCACCCATATGTGACATTATCAAAGAAAAGTTAAAGTTAAAGCAAGTGAAAAACAGAATAGGAATTTCTCAATCTAGAAGATGTCGTCCATCCAAAGATGGTGGTATTTTTTCAAAAGTTAGAAGAAGTCTCGCAGTATTAGCAAAAACTTGAGTGGACCAGTATGTTTCAGACCCAAAGGTCAAGAATGCAGTTTCGATTGACACTCTTGAAGTAATTGATAATTGGACATTATAATATTTATTTCGTTAATAGTTACATACTTGTTATTTTACATGTAAAATGATATTTAGTTCATGTTTAAATAATCTACAAATTTAAGCTGTCAGGTGTATTTCCAAACTATTGCAGTGGAATGGATGAAACTCACCAAAGTGGTAAAATCAATATTACTGCAATAGGTTTGCAACTCAAAGGCTTTGTCTTATTGTCAAAGACATAGAAAATTGTTGGCAGGAATTAGGTAATGCTTGTCCAAATACCACATTATCAAAGATAAACATAAATACAAGTATACTATAGGTAGACCTTAACCTAGAAGTTGCTATTTATCTAAAGGTGGTAGTAATTTTCGAAGTTGAAGAGCTCCCACAGTTATTGTAATTTTTTAGCGGACAAGTGCATTTCAGACCCAAAGGTTGAGAATGTAGTTCAGTTGACACTTTAGTTACGTTTAATGGTTAGTGATGTAATATTGGTTTTAATTTTATTGATGTTACATGTAATAATTATATATTGAATGGATTATTCTTCCTTGAGTTGAACCATTAAATTGAATGTCTTTAAAAGTGGCTTGAGAATATGGAGGTCTGCATTTGCCTCAAATACCTAGTTTTCTATGCTAAGAAAATCAAATCAATAGTTGAGTATTATGCTTTTAAAACAAAGATTTTTACCCTAAAAGGTATTGGACAGTTGATCAATGATAATAGGGTGGATGAGTGATTCATGACTATGACCATAGGTTATAAATTTAATTAATATGTTATTTTTGTATTACGATTGGATCAATTCGGATTGGTTGGGTTGAATTAGTATCGGTTTTGATTAATCCAATACCAAGTTCTCAAACACTGCCATTGTTCTTTGAAAACCTATTTATGAATATTAATTGATAAAAATATTTGGTTTTCTTTTGTTTTTGGGCTTATGTGAACAAGTTTATATGTATGTCACATTTAATGAATTGTGTTCTCCAATAAATTGATTAATTTATGACTGGTTAAACTAAGTGGGAGGATAAAATTATGGACTTTAAGCTATTTTATGTGGCTCAACCAGTGGGAGGATAAATTTGGCATACTAGGTTTCTAGTGGGAGGATAAATTCAATATACTATGTTGCTAGTGGGAAGATAAATTCAGTGTACCATATTATTTTTCATGCAAAAGAACTATTTTGAGTTTTGCATTGATTTATTATTATCATGATATTAAAAATTGATTTATGGCTGAAATATATAGTAAATTCATATTCATGTCATTTTATATTTGTATGTTTTGTTTGAAACACTCTATGATGGATAAATATGTTAGAATTAAACTGGGTGTGAGCTTCCGTATATTTTATGGTGCACAATATATTTCTAGGAATCTATGAAAGGATTAGATTGAATTCACAAAAGTGATGCATCCTATTCTTTCATAGTTTTTTTAGGCGCAGTAAAGTTAGTGACATTTACCCAAAGGTAATGTCACCCAAGTTAAAAAAAATACATGTATGGAAATGACTATAACCTAAAGACGTCTAAGCCCATAGGTGACAAAAATAATTATATTTTCATAGTAAATTTAGATTTATAAGAGGACCAATGCATTCTTAGCCCAAAAGATAGGAACGTAGTTACGGTTGTGACTATTGTGTAGTTTATTTACTAGTTGAATATAACCCAATTATTTGGTGTGCATATTTCATACCTGAGATTTGTGGATTACTTGATGTGGTTTTAGCTCTCAGAGAACCCAAACAGGTATTATTGCTGATCAAAGCACAACCGAAGAGAAATATGAACAATTTTGTTATCCTATTAAGTTTATAATGATTTTGGAGTAATTTTATAATGATTTTATCTTAAATCATGTTCTCTAAATTATTTATGTACATTTATGATTCATTTGTTTGTGTTGTCCCTAATTGTGTAAGAAACACATTAAAGCATACACTTCTGTACATATATTCACCCCAAGTATGAAAAACATGATAAGAATGAATGAAACCCACCAAAGTGGTACATTAAGTTCAATTATGTGTTTTTCAAGGTAAATGTGATATTTGCCCAAAGGTGATGTCACCCAAGTTTATCGACTAAATGTTCAAGAACCATATTTTTTGACATTGGTGTTATTGAGGTTTTTGATATGCTTGGTTAATAAGAGTTTTATGATATCATTTAACTAAGGATATTGTCGTGGCAAAAATAAAGTTTAAAGGCGGTGCTTGCTAAAGTTTATTGGCAGTGCTTAGCCAAAGTAATTGGCGGTATTTTGTCAAGATTTGTGATGTATGACAGTATTTAGCCAAAGTTTGTGATTTATGACGATATTTAACCTAAATTCATAGTTTGTGATTTATGACGGTATTTAGCTTAAGTCCAAAGTTTGTGATTTATGGTGGTATTTAACATAAATCCATGGTAGTGGTGATGAATCACAGGCAGTTTGCTAAAGTTTATTATTTATGGTGTTATTTAACCTAAATCTATAAAAGTAGCGGTTAGCTATAATAGTATGCCAAAGTAATATATTAATTCAAGAAAAGAGCGATTTGCCTAAGTATTAATTAATATCAAAGTTCACTACCTATGTGGTTTTCAAGGTAAGCTGATCTTTAGATCATAAAAAGACCTATAAGAAAATGTATATTTTACGTGATCACAGATATAATATCAATTCCTTATATATATGTTTCCAGGTGATTTATATTGATAGTTTTATATTGTTTGTAACATTCGATAGTTAGATGCCGTATATTGAGGTGTATTTTCTACTATTGTTCAACAGAAGAGATTATTGATTAAATCAAAGTTTGTTTGAGTGGTGTTCAGTCTTGGGATTATTTGGCCAAGTGTTAATGGAAAGACATCAGTATCAGTATAGCAAAAGTGGGAGATTGTTATGATTTTTATGTGAGCTTAATTGATACCGATTGATCCATTGGGCCCAAGCAATTATAGATCTACTCTAATTAGGAAACTCCTAGTCCAATCCATTGTGGAAATGAATTAGGGTTTTAGGGATTCTATTATAAATAGAAGCAAAATGTCCCTACTACCGTCACTTTAACACCTTCATGATTTTGGAAGCACGGACTCCCCCATAGGAATAGTGCAAGTGAGAGTATTCCAAGGGTAAATGGCTGCAGGAGATTTTAGCAGCTAAGACTCCATTGTATAGTTCTTTGTTACAATCTCAATGGGATTAATCTTCAAGCACATGGGAGAGAGTTACATGATCAATACTCATGAGACTTCTAAACTTGCACATAGATATTCTTTTACTCTAATTGATTATCATTTATGGGGTAAATCTATATGTTCGTGTGTTATTAGTTTAGGGACTACACACATGATTAATCTTTTATGATTGATTAATGATTTTTGTATTCTAACATCAATGAGGTTATTCATATGATTCTATGGTGAAGAATCCCCAACACCCTCTGTGTGGCGAAATTACAATTGCTTGTGTTGTCTGCCATGATAGATTGTAAATTTTGTGATACTTTTGTTATAAATCTCTAAATAAAATTAGGCAAATGAAACTTATTGCTTATGTCTTAAGTGGATGATGTTTCGTACATGGAAGTTTAGGATTTAGGGTGGGATCTTTTAAACTGAGTGGAAAAGCGATATGATATGGTAAATCTAATTATTAGACTGTAGCTAGGAATGATGCGAATATACCATGACTCAAATCCAATCATGTAATGACATGACTATATGTATATCCACACACCCACTCATAGATATTTAGGGTCCTGTATGTATAACCTCTTCTTGATCATTGTCAAAAAGAAAAGACAAAAAGACACTCTCCTTAACCGACTATACATAGAACCTTCACCCTTATTGTACATGTACTGTTCTGGTAAATTTAGTTTATAACCAAATAACTTTGATTAGGTTTATTGCAACCAAATTTATGGATAAAATGATTGGCAAATTGTTCCGAAGACATCTTACTTTGGAAGGGATTCCTATACTACATTAATATGTCATATGGAAAGTTAGATGTACCTCAAATTTTGTAAATAAAAAAGACCAAATTAGGTTCTCTTTACGTGCTAATTTTCAGCTTAAAACTGGCAAATTGGCAAGAATGAAACTTTGAAAAACTACTAAGATGTTGAAACGTTTAAAAATAATTGAAAAACAAATAGAGGGTTGAAGAAATATGGGAAAATATCAATACGGTGATTGGATATCTAATCAAATTTGGTCTCAAATTTGACAATGGCCTTCTAGACCATCCGTATTCATTCAACGCTTGGAATGGTCACATGCTACATTAACTTTTAAAATGTTATGATTAGATGGTTCACATTTGAAAGCATTGGTCTACGAGATGTGCAAAGAATGTTTTGCTTAATGTTTTTATGGAGAGGGATCCACACCTTGTCTGCATGTATTGACATCTTTCATATAAGTCAATGGGCACACTAGAAGGAGTCTCTCATGATTCATATACGATGGGACCCAGGTGGTCAAGGAGGAGAGAGTGTGTCAAAAAGTAGAGGGAGAAGGCGCAGTCCTGGCAAACGGATGTGTGTACGTCACTTTCCCTATTATATAACCTATTATATAACACTTGGTGTGTTTACACTTGGTGTGTTTGTGAATTCGGTGGTTGTTGCCATTAGACCTTTGCTTCTATATCAACGTATCAAGGATAAATTCAAGTTTATTATTCCTGCAAAAATAGAGAGGTGTTTATAACTTAAATGGGAATTATAGTCTAACTAATATGATAAAATATTCAAAACCAATGGATTTTCATAATATCTAGACAGCCATTGAGGTATCCTATCTAGGGTTGTCAATCAATCAGTTTGGATCAGTTTTGATTTCGTTTCGGTGTGAGTATTAGTGAAACCAAAACATGAACCAATAAGGGTGTTTTAGTTTTAGTCTGATTTTGGTTTTGGCTTCTCTTATTGATTTAATATCTATTTATCATGTAAATATATTAAAAAAGAATGAAAAACATTTTTTTTCTTTAATGAATTGTGGGTAACTGTTGGTTTCTTATCAGGTCATTTCAGTTTCGGTTTGTTTTTTTAAGTTCGATTTGATGTTTTATCTGTTTTGATGCGGCCTAATTTGATTTCAGTTTCACAAACCCCCACCTTGAAACATGATCCAACAAGCTCATATCAACTTTGATTCAATTTGGTTTCGATCGATTTCATCTCAATTTTATCTATTTGAGATAGGTTTTGAAACCCTTAATCCCATCCTATGATGTTGAATAATATAAGAGTTTCTTTTTTTTGCAAGGAGGGGGGAAACAGCTGAATTTTTTTTTGGATGGAAGAATTTGAATAATATAGGGCATGTATCAAGTAGAAGGACACCTTGCACTAGACATAAGAGTACGAAATGATCACCTCGAGTCCTTACCTCTTAAATCCGGATCAGGTTCACGTATGAGAACAATCTTATACGTTCCTAGTCTTTGAATTTGGAATCTATTAAATAAAGGAAGAAAAAGTGAATTCCAAATCTACGAACTAAGGATATATGAGATTATTTTCGTACGTGAACCTGATCTGCTCTCCCACCTTTCCTCTCCTGTGTCATGATTGGTGTCCGCTCTTCTTTCTCATTCTTAGGGCGCTGGCGCAGGAGTTTCAAAAACCCATTTCCATTTTTCGATTTTGAAATTTTTTCGCGTGTTACGGTGTTAGCGGCACGTGCGTGTTGGGTATTCCTGTCTGACAACCGTTTCAACGAATTCAATCCAGGTGGGCGACTCCTATATATGCTCCAGGTTGACACGATCTGTTCAACTGATTTGTTTCTTCCTTTTCTATTCTCTTGCATCTCTAATTAGCTTTTCGTTTTTAGGGTTTACCACAAAGTAGAAGGGATTGTAAAACCCCCCCCCCCCCCCAAAAAAAAAAAAAAAGGAGTTTGCAGGATTGTAGGTTAATTCAGGATCAGGATGTTAGAGCAGTTACTGATATTTACGAGAGGAGGTCTGATCCTCTGGACATGTAAGGAGCTCGGCAATGCTCTTAAGGGATCTCCAATCGATACTCTGATCAGATCCTGCCTCCTGGAGGAACGATCAGGCGATGCTTCTTACAATTACGATGCCCCAGGGGTGGCTTACACCCTCAAATGGACTTTTCTTAACGAGCTTGGTCTGATCTTTGTTGCTGTCTATCAGCGGATTCTTAATCTTCTGTACGTCGATGATCTTTTGTCGATGGTGAAGCGCGAGTTCTCGCAGATGTATGATCCAAAGCGAACGGTCTATAATGATTTTGATGATATATTCCGGCAGCTTCGTAAGGAGGCTGAAGCTAGGGCGGAGGAAATGAAGAAATCGAAGCAGGCGCCCAAGCCTGTGGGCAATGTGAGTAGGAAACAGGGGCAGGCTGCGGCTCAGAAGGCTGGATTGGAGGGTGGCGTTAAGCAAAAAAATGGTGCTTCAGGGAAGGATGGCGGGGATGGCGGAGATGGCGATTTTGCAAAAGGCCGTAAGTCGGAGAACGGATATTCCAATGGTATGGGGATTGAAGAATCTCATGCGGCTGGTGTCGTAAAGAACAAAGAGAACGGAAGTTCCGAAAATGGGGCTTTTGATGTAAATAAACTTCAGAAACTGAGGTCCAAAGGTGGTAAAAAACCAGATAATGTTAGCAAGGCTTCCAAGGTGGAGCCAAAGAAAAAGGTTACAAAGAAAAATAGAGTTTGGGACGAGAAACCTTCAGAGTCAAAATTGGATTTTACCGATCCTGTTGATGAGAGAGGGGACGAGAACATAGCAGTTATGGCAGATCAAGGTGAAAGTATGATGGACAAGGAAGAAATTGTTAGCAGTGAAAGTGAGGCTGAAGAAGATGAAGAGACAGAGAAGGACAACAAGGGTAATGCAAAGAAGAAGGGGTGGTTTTCTTCAATGTTCCAAAGGTAAATCTGTTCGTCTATGCTTCCCCCCACCCACCAGTTTGTGTGTCTTACTACCCTAGACATTTTTTATTGGTAGAAATTATTGAATTTGTTAACTTCATTGCAAATTTCAGTTGCTTTTAGTATGGTTTCAGAGCTAGAGAGCAGAACTACTTGCAAATTAGGCCTCAAACATGTCTATATCTATGCGTGGTCTTTATTTCCCACATAATGACCCTGTGAAGACTACCGTGTTGGACCGAAATTCTTTGTGGCCTAGCATGATGTATGAATTCTTTCTTGTTTCTTTTACCTGGTTTTTTATCACAAGGATGCTGTTTACATGCACATTGGTTAGTCTCTCTAGTTTTAGCATGCTTAAGGAGAAAAGCTATTAGCTATGTGATCTTTCCTTTCTTTAAAACTGTAATATTCTGTAATTTGAATTTGAAGTAATGAACCCTTTGTAAATAAGCTAAGAATGCATATTTTTTTATTTGGGAAGTACTTGGGAGAAATTTGACGGAAGGAGAAGTCTATAGTATTGTTGTGGGATGATGATACCAAATATCAGCATTGCTGTGATAGCAGAATGGCTTTCCTTAGCTTAACATAAGAAATTTAGATCATGATGCAGAAGCGATTCATTGGACCAGGCTGAACCCGTTTGAGTGCTCCATCCAAGATTGATATTTGTTCAGTAGGAAATTTAGGACTTATTTTATTTGGGAAATATATGTAATCTTTTATTCTGGGAAGTAATTAGGAGTCTTTAATTTTTGGGTTTTATAAATAGAGGTGTAAGCAACTGAGAAGACAGATTGAAAGAATGAATTAGTGATTGTGTTTGGTTGAAGCTGGGTGGTTGTGTGTGAATTCTCTTCTTCCCCGCCCCCCCCTTCTCCTTTCATGCGACACCTCCTTTCTTGCTCCTTTTGTTTCTTCTTCTTTTCTGGATTTTCTTTATCTCATTCCCTTTTCTGGCACAGATACAGTCTCTCACGATTGAGAGTTGTTCTGTCTCATCTCCTCTTCTTTCCTCTCCATATTCTGGGCATAAGATCCCCATCCTTGGGGGCACTACCTGTACAAAATGGTGGCTGAAATCCACATGGGCTGTGAGATATCAAGACAAATCTCCACTGATTTTAGTCCTACCATCAGATTAGAGTTCAGACACCAAATCCTCTCTCTTCCTTTGCTGTTTTGGGTGACCCTCAGTCGCATTTAAGAGGCCATTGGGAAACTTGCCCTAAAATATTAGATCCATCATATCTGTAGGGAAGAAGATCTCTTCTTCGAAGTCGCACCTGGTTTCCGCCTCTGGTTTGTGCTAGAGGTAGGCGACGATAACCCTCAATTCACAATTTCACTTCCCTTTTAATTTCGATTGCCATCTTTCTATTTTAACCCTCATTCTCTTATTATTTACCACTTACACTTATGTATATTTGCTTCCGAGTCTACCCTGGTCAATAATTAGTAAACCCTTCCGTATCCTTTGCCCTGTAACTTACCTAGTAACGATTGAAAATCTGGTTTATTACAATATTGCTATTGGTTCTTAAATTAGAGTTATTTGATATTTGGATGGGCCCATAAGCAAACCCAATAGGATTTTTCCGACCCAGGTTCCACATCGGATCATTTAGGGTGAATGGGGGGTTGAATGCCTTCAAAATGATGACAGTGTGACAAAAAAACTCCAAATTGGTTTCTGTTTTTTCTCAGTGATATGAATATAAATCCACACAATAAGTTCAACTATAACCCCTTGACTATATCCCTTCCATTCCCTTAAATAGGCATGGATAATTGATGCAACAAAAGAGTAAAGTCTTGATGCAAGTGTAGCAAGACATGTAAAGTGGGACCCACCCCTGTCACAGAGTTGGGGTATCCACATTTACATTTTCTAGTTTGCACCTTATGCCAGAAATGATTAAATAAAATCCTGCAATAGGCTACATTGCAATTTATAAATTAATGGAAATTGTTGGTTTCTTATACAAAGCTTTTTCCTATTTTATTTTTCCTTCAGCATTGCGGGGAAGGCAAATCTAGAGAAGTCAGACTTAGAACCAGCTCTGAAAGCTCTAAAGGACAGGCTGATGACCAAAAACGTGGTATGTTGATTTGTCCATTATAAGAATTCACTTTTCCACACATGTTTTTAAGACTGCTGATCGCTTTCCTTCTTATGGCATCACAGGCTGAGGAAATAGCTGAGAAACTATGTGAATCAGTAGCAGCTAGTCTTGAAGGTAAAAAGCAGGCATCGTTTACAAGGATATCTTCGACAGTTCAGGTTTGTAAGCTTAGTTCTTTGGTCTAGATATCAGTCATATTCTCATTTGGAGTACATCATGTTTCGAGTTTCATTTTTAAAAGTGTCATTTCTTAACAACTAATAACAATTGCAGACAGCAATGGAAGAGGCTCTTGTTCGTATTTTGACTCCAAGACGCTCTATTGACATACTGAGGGATGTACACGTTGCCAAGGAGCAAGGGAAACCATACGTAGTTGTCTTTGTTGGTGTCAATGGAGTAGGAAAATCAACTAATCTTGCCAAGGTTAGTTAAGCTACACCATTTCTTTTCTTTTACTGGATTAAATTTATGGGATATCAGATTAGAGGTTTCATTTTGACCCTCCGCAAAGCGGGGGTAAGCCTGCATACGTTATGACCCTCCCCAGATCCCGCAGTGGTGGAGGCTTGTTCACTAATACACCTTTTTTTTTTCCCCCAGATTAGAGGTTAGAGTTAGATGTAGCCCTGTTCATTGTTAAAAAACTAATGTACTTCTCTATTGCAACTCTGCAGGTTGCATACTGGCTTTTACAGCACAAGATCACTGTCATGATGGCTGCATGTGATACATTCCGTTCAGGAGCCGTTGAACAGCTTCGAACTCATGCCCGTAGGCTCCAGGTGTGATAGAGATCACAGTGAAAATTTTACTTGTGTCTTAGTCCTCTCATGTAAGCTAGAATGACTTGTGATGCAATGGGAGAATGAAGATTTTGATGCAATCTGACTTTGAAACATGTTGCTTTTCCAGATTCCTATATTCGAGAAGGGTTATGAGAAAGATCCGGCTATTGTTGCCAATGAAGCCATCCAGGAGGCTACACGCAATGGTTCGGATGTTGTCCTTGTAGATACAGCAGGGCGGATGCAGGTAAACTATTAAACTTTAGACGATAGAAGTGATCAGACAGATGTCTTCAGCACGTAATATAGATAGATATAATAGTCGCTGATGGAACTAGGAAGGCTCCGTCTGTTTAATGGGGAAAATTTTCCGGAAAACTAGCTTTATTTTAAAGCTTATATTTATATTTAGTGAAATTTTATTGTACCACCCCTAAAAACCTCCATAATTAGGAGTGACCCCAAAAAATGATAATAACATCCACCGACCCTTAATTTGTAACACCGTTAACTGAAAAGGTAAAATGACTTTTTTACCCTTCTACTCAACCTCTAAAAAAGCTCATTTTTTACCATTTGAAACCCTTGCATACTTAACCTTCTCCAGATTTCTTGTTGGCGGCGTAGAGACTCGCCAGTTGGTCTGTTCTGTGGGACTTCAAGGAGGGATTATGTGTGTTGAGACCGTAGACGGAACTCGATGAAGCCCACATAATGGAGGGCTGTGGATTAGCCGATTTGGCGATTTCCAGCAGATTCACAAGACTGGCGATGTTGGAGCAAATGTAGGATTGGGGGTTTTTCATGGTGTATCGAACTCCGGCTTGGGCTGCTAAGTGGAGGATGTGGGTGAATGGGATGATATCGAAGAGCTTGGAGAGCAATTGGGCATTGTTGAGATCTCCATCGACGATGAAGATTTGGTGTTTGGTGAGCAGAGCTTGACGGGCTCGTTTCAGGGATGGATCGTAGTAGGAGTTGAAGTTATCGAGGTCGAGGACCCCATCGCCACGCTTCTTCAATGCGAGGGAGCAATGGGTTTCGATGAAACCGGCTACGTTGGTGACTAGAACGGAGAAGTTGTTGGGTCTACGAGGGATGGAGTGAAGGGCCTGTTTTCCAAGGCGATGGCACTATCACCATTGAAGGCGGAGTTGAGGTAGTTCTGGTGGACGTGGAGACGGTGGAGATTATCGGAAAGTATTGGGTAGATGAGGGTGAAGAAGACGAGGATGAGGGCTACGAAAAGGGTTGCTCGGAAAAGGAGCTTGGATGAGGCTTCTAAGAGTTTTGTGTTGTTTATGCAGTGGAGGTATCTGATTGGATTTCAAGTTGGTGTCCAGCCTTGGAATTTGAATGATTGGATTTCTTGGCCTAATGGTGCGACATTAGAGTTGAGTTGGGAAACCCAAGCCGGTCCAAAGTGTGGAGAGAGGGTGGAAATCTGAATTGTGGAGAAGTAGACTAGCGTTGACCATAGTTGTCACGGCGTCAAATCGATCCAAGGCGGTGGAGGGATGGCTAATCGATTTGGCGATGAATCGCCCATTTTGGCGTTGCCATGGCGGTCAAATCGCCCGTGTGTCATTTTTTATTTTTTCTATTTTCTAAAATTATTTAATATGCTACTTTTTTATTTTTCCTATTTTTTAAAGTTTTTATAGCATGCTACAAGCATAGAATATATACCCTATAACATATAAAACAAACATTAAGTTACATCAAATCATCAAAAAATCAACATAGTCATATCATGTCATCAAAAATCAACATAAATTATTCACTTATACAGTTATACATCAATTCATCACTCATCAAGTCATAAAAAATCAACATGTACATCACACAAAAGTAAAAAGTAAAAGGCTAACCTGTGACTGAAGCTTGAAAGCAATGATTGGAAGTGAGTGAGCAACCTGAACAAAGTAAAAGGTATATATGTCAATATATCATATATGAATCAGAGATATATATATTTGGAAACCTAAGAATAGATCAAATGATAAGATAAGTGGCTAACCTGTTAAGCTATTAATGACTTACTGACGCAATGAAACTTAATAGCAAATGAACTCAACATAAAATAAAAAAAGAAAGCTTAACTAATCATCCAAGTTCAAAGTTCAAGTTTAAAGTTTAAACACAATACATAAAATCCAAACACTCAAACAGTCAAACACAAATATCTTAATCATCATAATCATCCAACAAATCAGCAGCAAATCGCAGATTCCTTTGTTGTCCACTAGAAGCATTTGCATTTTCCCCAAAGTTAACTATGACATCCAAGTCATCATTCACATCATCCTCTTCTTCCAAATCTTCTTCCCCATCTGATTCTGATGACTCCCCAACAACCCTCCCTCTACCACGGCGTGTGTAGCACAAATTTCCTCTAGAGGTTGATGATTAAGCTCTCCTGGGTCGATTAAGCCCCTCCATTGTTGCCCCCATTGTTCTACCATCAGCGTCCCATGTGATATCAGCATCGGGATGGACTACATCATCCACTTGCTCGTCAATCATCCACTCACTACTCCAATCCAGTTCGTCAAGCACAAGTGGATCATAATTTCTGTTATCAAGACGCCTTTGTTGAAACCTTTCTTCTAGGCGGCGATTGTATTGAACATAGACTAGATCATTCAAACGTTGATGTTCCAACCTATTCCTCTTCTTGGTATGAATCTGAATTCATAAACAATAGAGAACAACAAACAAAGTTATTGTTCCAAAAATAAAAAGTCTAAAATATGAAATAGATGTAATACCCAACTACTTACAAACTCAAATGTGCTCCAGTTGCGCTCGTAACCAGAAGAGGAGCAACAAAGCCCTAGAATACGTCTTGCAATCTTTGAAAGCTCAAAAGCATGACCTCCAAATGAACCCCACCAAGTAACTATAAAAAATAAATATATATATATATATAAATAGCTAGATTAATATTTAATATATCACACAAACAAAACAACTAAACAATGTACTCTACTTACTAGGACTCATGGTTGCCTGTGATCTAATCGCCATATCTGAGGCAAAACCACCTCGAGAATATCTAAACAAAGTGGCTTGAGTATTTATCTTGTCTTGAAAAGCTGGTTCATGTACCATTCTTTCAATGACTTCATTAAATGCAAGCTGTAGAGAAGATATAATTTGGTAGCCACCATCATCACCTTCCTTATAAGAAAAAAATTTGCCAGGATTAAGAAATAGTGCTGCTCCATACAAAGGATGCCCCATTTGAATCTCTTAACGCCTGTTAACAATATCCAACACTTTCTTGTATTGCCTTTCTCTATCCCCAAAATTTTCTTTTATTTTCTTTTTTGCCTCATCCATGGCAAATTGAACCTCAGGTATAGAAGGCCTCTCATCACCATCCACAATCTTCAAGACAGTAAGAAGTGGCTTTGAAGCTCTAAGACAATTTTCCACACCATTCCAAAATGCTACAGTAAACACCGTCTCAACCACTTTCTTCCTAGCCTCGGTCTTTGCCAAATTAGAACTCGTCCATTCTTTAGAAATAAACAAATGTCTTAAGTCATCTTTATGTTTTAACAAGCTTTGAAGTGTCAGAAATGCAGTTGCAAATCTAGTAGCTGCTGTCTTCACCAGATCCCTCCCATTTGTTCCAGCCCTCATTGCATCAAGAATGCGTGTGTGCTTATAGATGAAGTTGGTTACTTTTTTTTGCCTTACTTATCACATTCCTATTAGATTTCAAGAATCCTATTTCCTCCAACATCAGGTCAATGCAATGCGCTACACAGGGAGTCCAATATAGCTTTGTCCTCTTCTGCATCAGCATTGTACCGGCTAATTTATAAGCCGATGCATTATCTGACACAACTTGCACAACATAGTCCTCACCAATTTCTTGAACTTTGTTGTCAATCAATTCAAACAACTTCTCTGCAGTTTGAGATATACTAGATGCATCAATAGATTCCATAAAATAAGTCCCCTCTGGACAGTTAACGAGGAAATTAATTAAATGCCTTCCTCTTTTATCCGTCCACCCATCAGTCATTAGAATGCACCCATACTGCTTCCAATACTCTTCATATTTATTCATTTCTGCAGTTCTATCATTTGTTGCCTTTAACAATGGCACTCTCACTTCATGATAACTTGGGGGCTTATATCCTGACCCGTACTGTGCAATAGATTCCACCATCACCTCAAACTTCCTTGACTTAAGAGCATTGAATGGAATACCACACTGATAAACCCAGTCAACAATGTGATTATCAACTCTCTTTTTTTCTTCCGCTGATCTAAACCTGTTCTCTATAGTAGTCTGAGTACTACCTTTAAGATGCCTCTCAGCAACCACTTGCTCAGGAGTCCGTCTAACATGAGCATCCATGGGGCCCCTTACTTGTGGCTGAATGACTACTTTCTTTTTCTTAGCAGCTGTCCCAGAGCTAGGGATAAGTCTAGAGGTTGTAGAAGAAGTCCTACCAGACTGTCTTTGACCTTCAACTGATATATCAACATCCACATCAGCACCATCACCATCACCAGCATCAACATCAACATCATCATCATCCAAAATGTCTTGCATCATTTTCTTCTTATTGCGCATAAGAGCTGCATTCATCTCTGTAGCAATCGCTACAGTTGTCTTGGTACACTTAGCAACATCTTCATATACACCCACCAAATGTTGCTTTAACCTTTTAATTCCACACTTGAGGTTTTTTCCACAAAGAGTGCATTTAACTAGGTTCTTGTCTGAAAGGTCAGGCCAATACCCATACTTCCACCCAGGGTCATTTGATTTGGCCTTCCTGGTTGGGTCTTTGGATGGATCATATGCAGCCGTGCTTATATTATCACCCCCACTACTACCACCAATAGTTCCATCCATTATGAACTCCTATGGTCCTATTATCCTACAAGTTACAAAACAGAGTAACAAAGTATGTTAAGTGTTAACCAATAACATTAACATGATAACATAAAAAAAAAGACAATCAAACACTTACAAATCCAACTTAATCATTTCACTTAACACAACCAAGACCATTGTCAAGTTCTTATATTTTTTTTTTCTAGCAATCTAAAATATATGATTTCTCACCTTTAGATCAAGCTCTAGATAGTAGATAACTAGATATATAACTAAAGAGGAAAACATATTATAAACATCGAAAATGCTAAAACAACAAAGAACAGAAAAATGACATGAATCCATCTAAACCCATATGATAATTCTTGCATTTCTTTCAACCCACCAAAAAACAAATAATAGAAGGTACTGAAACTGAAAAAAATCAAAGAGAAACTCAAAGAACCAGAGGGCAGAGGTTGCAGAGAATAACCAACCGGAGCAGAGAATAGAAGGCAAGCTACATAAAAGAAAAGAACTGGAGCAGAAAAAAGATCAGGAGGAGAAAGATCGAAGTTACTCGTAGGTGGGGCCCTTACCTGGTTGTCGCTCTTGCTGCCGGAGGAGATGTCGCAGGCGATGTGGTATTGTGGTTGTTGTCGTTCTTGCTGCCGGAGAAGGAAAAGACGTCGCTATTGCTGCTGGAGAAGGAGAAGACTTCGCTGTTGCTGCCGGAGAAGGAGAAGGAGAAGACGTGGTTGTTGCTGCCGGAGAAGAGAAGATGTCGCTGTTGCTGCCGGAGAAGGAGAAGTCGTCGCTCTTGCTGCCGGAGAAGGAGAAGAAGAAGAATTTGTAGGCAGTGGCTGCTGGCTTCGAGGGTTTTGGTCGCTCTTGCTGCCGGAGAAGGAGAAGAAGAAGAAGTTGCAGGCGGTGGCTGCTGGCTTTGAGGGTTTTGGTCTCTTCGAGAGTTCAAGCTTCGAGGGTTTTGGTCTCTTCGGGCGTCGGGTGTTTTAATTTTACGTTGCCATATAATAAACAAAATATTGTTAGTAAAAAAAAAAAAAAAAAAAAAAATGTAAAGTCGACAGCCTAGGGAATAAATCATGCCATGGCGTCGCCATGTCGATGCCTAGCATCCAATGGCGACCGCCAACTGTGAGACGCAAATCGTAGGACTGACATGACCTATTTTTTCCGCCGAGATGCCAAATCGCCGCCTAGGCGACTCCATGACAACTATGGCGTTGACAAAAAAGACGAGACGAACTATAACTAGGAGAAGGAGATGGAGGTGATGAAACTGGAAAATAGAAGAAGCCATTACAGAGCAGAGGTTTAGGGGTTGTCGAAGCTACTTTGCTTCATAGGTTACTTTACTAATTAATGTCAAGGGTATAAGGGTAAGTTTACATACCCATAAGAAGGGTAGTTTGGCTATTTAGATATGAGACTGCTGACATCTGACATCATCACTTAACGATTTAATTCTAACGGAATGGATTTATTAGAAAATTTTTGATGAAAGGGAGGGATATATGAGCTCTTATTTTCATTTTTGGGGGTCACCCCTAATTATGGAGATTTTTAGGGGTGGTACAAAAAAATCGTTAGTCAATAGAAGTGATCTGACAGCAGGGCGGATGCAAGTAAACTAATTAAACTTTAGACGATAGAAGTGATCAGACAGATGTCTTCGGCACATAATATAGATAGATATCATAGTCGCTGATGGAACTAGGAGGACTCCGTCTGTTTAATGGAGAAAATTTTCCAGAAAACTGTTTTTATTTTAAAGCTTATATTTATATTTATGTCACACAAACCCCCCCCCCCCCCCGGAGCACTTCTTTTTCCTTTTTGCAGTGCTTGAGTGCAGGAGAGAATCGAACCATGTGATGGGGGTTATGTCCTCCATGGATAGCGATCCTATCACTGACCAATATACCACCACTTAGTTTTAGAAAACTACATCTAAAAAATTAAACTGAAGTTGTTTTCCAAAAACGAAATTGAAGTTTTACAAATTTTAGTGGGACATTTCAGTAAGATAATTTCTTGTATTTTCAGACCAATGCAATTTCCTTTTGCTTCTAAGACGGTTCCTGTGAAATATTTCCCATTCAAACAAATGGTGCCTGAAGGGAAAACAGGGAAAGAATAAACTGGAGAAGGAAAATGCATTTTTTGCTATTTCCTGGCTCTGAATGTCCACAAGGGTGGTGGTCTCAAGACTCTCAACTCATGATCATCCAGGTCAACTTTTGGTATAAAAGATCTAAAGCATACTTTGGTTCTACCAGGTTCCCCAATGTTTCTTTTTCCCACTCAGTAAAGTATAGGGCTTACTTCGGTTACTGGTAATTAGGCTTACCAAGATGCATCTGTTGATTCTCACCTGTCTGGCGGTATCAAAGTTGGGTTCCATAAATGCATCTTTGAAGTACTTTGAGACTATTCGAACAAGAACTAGATCACACCTAGTGCTTTTGGTTGTTTTAAAAAAGTGAAGGAGTAGGCCCAGGAATCTTTCCTTTATCATAGGGGGTGGGTGGATGAACCAGATGCATCCGATGGCCACAGTTTTCCCACGTCTGGATCCTCTCCAGCCCCTGCAGCGTGCATCCGATGGCTGGGTGTCTTGGGGTGCGTCAGGTCTCCCCTAGCTGTCGGATGCGCACTGGAGGGGCTGAAGGGGTTGGAGAGGATCTCGATCCGATGTTCCTGCTATCGTGTCTTGTGACTTGAAAACTGTTTTTGTATGACGATGGCCACGGTTTTCCTGTGTCTGGATCCACTGTTAATTCAGTTACATTATGTTTTTTTCAGGACAATGAACCACTGATGAGGGCACTGTCCAAGCTCATCAACCTTAACAATCCAGATCTAGTCCTGTTTGTTGGAGAAGCATTGGTTGGGAATGATGCTGTTGATCAACTATCGAAGTTCAGTCAGGTTAGCTGATACGAGAAGAATATCATATTGCATTTTAATCGTCGTACTCTTTTTCTGGTGGTAAAGTAAATTGTTGCTTGAACAAATTTACTTCTCCTTGCACAGAAACTAGCAGACCTCTCTACCTCACCAAATACCAGGTTGATTGATGGAATCCTGCTCACAAAGTTTGACACCATTGATGACAAGGTATGAATAATTTTTATTTTGGATATGATCATTGAATCATTCTCCCATGGGAATATTGGGGTTAGTTTCCGACATTTATTCTTATCCAAACATAGAGGAATGAATCCGCCATTGGAGCAATTCTGTGAGAGAATTTTACATGATCATCATAGTTAAATGTGCTTCCCAATGTGTTTGTGTATGATGAACTTTAAATCCCATTACACAGGTTGGAGCTGCACTTTCTATGGTTTATATCTCAGGAGCACCTGTAATGTTTGTTGGCTGTGGACAGTCCTACACAGACCTTAAGAAGCTCAACGTCAAATCCATTGTCAACACCCTCCTTAAATGATTTACTTGGTCTTGTCCCTTAAATTTCATTTAAAATCCTCTGTGCTGCTGCTACTGTTTTGAACTTCCATGGACCTTGCTTATACTATCTGTGCTCCCCTATGACCTCGTCAATTTGGCATTGGAGATGAACCGGTGAACTGGCTATTTGTGTTTGAAAAGTGTTCCGACTTCTAGTCACTTTGGATTGTGCTTCTCTCTCTCTAATTTGTACAGTAGGCCAGATTTTTTAGAAATGCTTTTATGGTAAAACCTGTTCCGTGAAAAAATGGTATACAAATTATAATATAAATCCTAATACTAATAGGCAGCAAGTTGAAGATATGAAAAAATCAGAATGAGTGGATGATTTGATCATTTGATGGCGCATGGTATTAAATTGCTTGAATCCATACAGCTGTGAATTACCCGTGTTTTCATTAAAATAGGTGGGAGAGGCTAGAAGGCATTTTTGTTGAATTCTTTATCTCAGTGATTCAATTCCAATAAGCATCAGGAATTGAGCCTTATACTTAAAGTTGAGTTTGATTTAGCTTTCTGTACTGGTGATTCTAATTGATCCTCCATGCTTCTTCAGAGGACGTACACACCAATACCGGTCTAGCATTTATTCTCTGGTAAGGTTGATTCTTGTGTGGGTCTGAAAATTTGAGTGCCTTCTGTTTGCAAGGATAATTCAATAGGGGATTTACTCTTAAAATGAAGAACTATACTTTTTATATCTACTGCTTGTAGCATTTGGTTAACTAACTTGAATATAATGAGTAGAATACCCGCGATAATATTTCTAAATGAGAATTTTTGGAGTATTTTGTTACTAAAAAGCTCACAACTAAAATTTTATGGCATAATGATTTAAGAGCAGGTTAATGGGATCCGAATCGGCACTGGCTGATTTCAATTTTATTTTATTTTTTTAATAAGAAAAGAGAAAATTCATTTAAGGAGATTACAGGGAATAGTATCTTATACGGCATTCAAAATACTGTTCTTTCTAGCCTTTCTGGTTAGATGGTGGGCAACAGGAACAAAACACTAAACCTTTTTTACCAATTTGAAGAACTTCTCCCTAAAGATAATTCTTGAAGTTGAATAGAGAAGGAAACACCTCCCACGGCCAGTTTTGTACTCTCATGCTGTAATAAATTTAGCACCTCATCAGCATTAGTCCAGATGGTGGTGGCTTTGATCCTTAATCGTCTTGCTTGTGTAGTCCTTCAAGAATCCTTCGTATTTCTAACTCTTGTCAACTCTCCAAGTAGACAGCGGGGCTTCCTTCCCTTCAGAATTACATCCTTTAGCCTCATAGAAAACAGAACCAATAAGATTATCCTCTTCTGGTTTGCATCCTTGTATACCTCTGTAACTAAGAGCTAGAGCTTCTGCATGCACAATTAGGATGCATGTTACGTCCTAATATCATTTGATCCCAAATCACAGTTTAAGCTATATAACTGAGAAGCAAGTCAGGATAAAGTAATTCATCCCAGGGGGAAAAAAAGAGGTTAAAGCAATATTAACATTTAGTGAGCTTCCCTTTACTTTACATTAACAGCATAAGATAAAGCTGTGGCCTGTGGACAAATGTTATTATGTTTTTGCTTGTAGGTAGATTTTCATCATACTTTAGATGGTACGAGTGATATTTATCAGAAACAAAGAGTATGAATGATCTTTCCAGTATCATGCAACCAAGTATATACAAAAGTACATGAGAATCTGAAACTAGCCGACCAACCAGTTATGAAATTTCAAGAGCTCTGAATCCGATTAGGGTTGCATGCAGGAGTAGTTGGCCAAGGCATTGGTACTTGACTGGAAATAAAGATAGAGCTTAAAAAATATAACTTTAGTTGTCGAGGCGTCGCCTACACGTCCAGGTGCCTTGGTCGCCTAGATGGGTGCCATGGATGCCTTGGTTGCCATGTTGGTGTCGCCTTGAGTCGCCTAGACACCGTGACAACTATCAGTTTTTGAGATTTTTAAATACTGTCAAAAGCTAACGGAAATCATTAGTTTGATTACTTTATAAAAACAATATTTTCTGAATATTATGAAAAACCCTTTTTTTTAAGTATTTTTATTTTATTTTTTCTTATTTCATACTTTATTGGGTCAAAGAAATAAACAATATCAATCAGAAAAATAATTTCATGACTGAGAGACCCTTCATACCAGGCTCCAAGTCCTATGATCTCCACATCTCTACAAAATCATATCATGTCGACTTGCATGTATTGTATATTCATTTTTATTTTTTTCAAATCATTAATATCCTTACATTATTATTTTTGTAAGGACAGAAGTCAATAGCATGTAATGTATATTCTTTATTTATCCCAGAATCTCAGATGAAGTTTCACACATCCAAATTGAAACAATTTCAAGAGGGAAATTAAGAGAAAAGATGAGATTAAAATAGATAAAAATGGAAACTTTTACAATCATGAATCATGACTCTGCATTTAAATTAAAATCTTACCAAATATGGTAATTAAACTTTTCATGGCATCGTTATTCCCCCATTCAAGTGCAATGAATTTGGTTGAGAAGTAAAGTAAAATTTTACTTGATTTAGTTATAATCACTGCTGGCAATGATTACAAAAGTTTCCTTTTTTGGTAGAGGGGGGCAGTTTTAATTTCACTTCACTTCCAATAGGAACTAGAATGAATCCTACCATCAAAATTAAACAAATGAACCTAAGCAGATTCTATATCATCTAGGGTTGTTCTATTACACCCTGAGTAGTGAACAGAGCGCATGGAGCAGATAAATATACTATTAAACCATTAGGCCAGAAGTGGTGTTCCACAGCCCAAATATCTGAACCAAAGATGTGATCAAGCAGCTCTAAGTGTGTTAAATTGTACGGTTACAGGAAGGTGAAAATTTGATCCTTCATCAATTTAAAATAAGGGAGGGTGGGCCTTGGCGCGACGGTAGGGTTTCTCCACTGTGACCTAGGGGTCACAGGTTCACGTTGGGAAATAGCAACTCTGCGAAGCAGGGGTAAGGTTGTGTACATTATGACCCTCTCCAGACCCCGCAGTGGGAGCATCATGTACTATGCCCTTTATCAATTTAAAAGAAACAACTAGTAGACAATATGTGAAAAAGCAAAAGACTTAGCAGCTTTTGAAACTTTGTGTCAACGTACCTTTCAAAGTGCACCCCTCATCATTTCATACATTTTGAGTTTGTGACGAGTCACGGTATATTTTTTTGATGTGGATTGTACCATGGATCTCCAGAGAGAGTCCAATTGTTCATATCGTTATGAGGATTATTCAGTAATGCATAAGGAACCTCAGGAAAGCCAGCAAGATTATAAATTTTGTAAAGAATGAAAGAAAGAAATGCATAACCAGCTTAACAAAACAAATATTCACTTACTTCTGGTCCTAGCTCCATTGCAGCCTCAGTTATCTCAGTGCGTACAGGTTGCTGGTTTCCAGAAAGTGTAACCTAGAGAAAATTTGACTATAGATAAGAGTGGAGTCCCTTAAAGAAAAAGGAAAAAAGTAATGCCAAATGCCTCAAATTTGTGTTATTAAAATACTTCTCTTTATGTTTAAATGATAAAATAGCATAAAATGGGTTAATCTGATGTTAATAAGTTTGTTCAGCACTAATGAAAATCTTGGAATTCAGACAAAAATGAATATAACAACAATGTTCTACTCTTTTGGATACTACAACCTCCCAATTCACTAATATGGGAAGATAAAGAAGCACCTTTCATTTAGAAAATAAGAAAAACTGAGATAGAAGATGAAGGGTGACAAGTATTTGCAAATCTGAGATGATATAGGGCAAATTAAGATCAATCTCAGCTCCTAACAGTTAAACTGGCATTGATTCATGAGCCAATTGATCTAACTTTGAACCGATTTTTAAATCATGATAAAATATTGGATACCTTTATTAGTTCACCTTCACAGTAACCATCAAACTCTGTTCTGCAGAAGAGAGAAAAAAAAAATGAAAAGGAAAATTCAGTATTCCAATAGCAAAAGCATTAAGATGAAAAAGGGGTTTGGAAATAGTATGCATGCAGCAAGTTCTTTCTGTACACGCACTGCTTCAACTTGAACAACCATCTGTGCCTTCTTTACAGTTTCATATAGATTTTGCATACTTCCTAAAATTCCTGCCTATATTCAAGTAACATAGCAGAAAGGTTAATTTCCCCAAAAAAATATTGACTACTATAAGGATGTTTTGTCATTATTCTCCATCTCAACCCGGTGAAGATTTTTATAATTTTTGTATAGAAGAACACAAGATACCATAATAGCAGATGTCGCTGGAGGCGGGTGATGTAGATCCACATTATGGAAGGAAATATGAGAGGAAGAAGGGTCCAGCCTTAGTCCACCTGAGTGGCTAGGGTCTGACCAAGAAGCCAGCCGAACCCCTACTTGGTCCACTTGAGTGGCTAAGTACAAATAAGGGCCAATTGGGCCCATCGGCTAGGGGAGTAATTAGTAGTTGTTTTAATTAATTAGTGGGCCATTGGGCCCATCGAGTTGAGTAAGTGGTATGTCGAGTCCAAATTGTCTTAGGACTCTATATGTTTTCCACAAAGGTTTATTATTCCTAGTCAAATTTTGAATTCCTAGTTGTAGTAGGAGTGTCTAGTCCTATTAGGAAACTAGCTCCAAGTTGAAGTAGGAGTGTCTAGTCCTATTGGGAAACTAGCTCCTAATAGTAGTTTGATTGCTATTCTGCCCTCTATAAATAGAAGAGCCTATGTACTCATAATTTCAGATTTGAAAAAAGAATAATTGCAGTCAATTGCTTAGAACAGCTGGGACAGCTGTGGGTGAGAAGCCCGGGCCGAGATAGCCACTCCTCCCCCACTTTTCCCTTTGTTTCTTCTTGTTTAAAGCTTTCTATTTTATCCTAAAGTTAATGTTGTTGAAGTATATGACTGTTGTGAGTATTCAGAAGTTCAGATCTGTCCAAGTTACAAACCAGATTTGATTCTCTCTCCTGAAGCCTGCGATTATTTCTCCTAGGTCAGAAAATCAAGAAAGCTTGTAACTTCACACAGCCGTCAGAATTCTCTCAACATTGGGGGTTTTTGTACCCTCCCTAGGGATTATCTACGCCCAAGAGTGCAGCTCAATCGGACTCCTACAGACCTGGCCGCACCTCTCTCCAGCTCTATAGCAGGTCTTTCTCTCTCCTATCGGGTTGTGTTTTGGACTGGTTTTGCTCCTATATGGGTATTGTATCCTTGGGGGTTTTTTTTGATGGCCTTATTTCTTTGTTTCCTAGTCCTATTTGTATTGTTTGGGGTTATAAATTGCTGGGGTAGTTTCTTGTAATCTACTCCTGCATTAGTGGGTCCCTAGCCAAATTGATTTATAAGGGTGTCAAGGGGCATTCAAAATAATAATATTTGTACAAAAAAATTCACTCTCTTAACTAAAAATAGCATATCATAATCCAATATAATACCCCTAAAAGAAACGGTATGGATCATATAGATATTTCAAACAAATAATGGCAAATAAATAAACCATCCATAGCATAAACACAAGTCGCAACACATTCTTGAGGTATGGGGTCATACATTTCTTTGTTATGATGGGGAAAAACAGGATGCCAAAGAGAAAAAGAATAATATAGCAGAAACTCGAAATCTATTTCATTCCATACCATACCTCATATTACAAGTTCCTTCATCATTCATTTTCAACCCCACCACCCCACCCCCCCAAAAAAAAAAAAAAAAAAAAAAAAGTGGGGTTGGAGTGGGGAATCAAAACAAAGTTCCCAATTTTTTTTGTAGGGTCCAAGGGGAGGGAGCTGAGGGGAATGTGCAAGGACCATTTCAACAGGCAGGTTAAGATGAGATTCTGACTCTTTGAGCCCAACTACCATGTTGACCCAAGGCTTTGGAGGGTTCCTAGGTGACGGGATTATCTAGAGACTTGGGCTCCTACAAGGACTGACTAGGTAGGCTAAACTTAGACGGTGTAAGGCTTAGGATTGGACTGAGTAGCGAGGGGCAGCAACATACATGATAAACATAAAGACAAACAAAATAACATAGTAGCAACAATCAATAAAAGAAACCACAGCTAAATGCAACAACTCAACAAGCCACCAATAACAAGACACAACACCCAATGTGGAGAAAATTGATAAAATAGAGATACAATTAATTTATGTTGAAGTCAAGGGAAAAAGGGGTTGAGAACGAAATCGTTTGGGGGGTGGGGATCGTGCTGATTCAGTAATAGGACAGAAATATAAGAGACAAAGAGAGAGAGAGGAGAGTGAAAAGAAGGTGAGGGAAAGAAGGGGGGGGGGATGGGATCTTACCTTACTGCAGAGAGAGAAAGAGAGAGGAAGAAGCATCCACCTTTTTTTTTTGGGGGGGGCGGGAAGAAGAGGCTCCACAATGGGAGGGTCCAAGAACACATTTTCTGATATTTATTTTATTTTCATTAACAATCCTTTTGGCCGTAGGCCTTACGAAGTACAAACTATTAAAGGACAAAAGAAAAAGGAATCCTAATCATATCCAACAAAGTAGGAAAGAAATAATAAAGAGTCCTATTCTGATTTACTAACTAAAAAGACTCCTAATCAAATCCAATAAACTAGGAAAGAAATAGTAAAAAAATCATAATCTGATTTACCAACTTAGGAAATAATAAATAAAAGATCCTACCCTACTTTCTAAGAAAAAGAAAAGGAATCAAATATGCAGAATTCTCGATGTACTCAACTCTTGCGTTGGCTGTCCAAGTGGGGCCCATGTTGTAGTTGTCAAAGGTAAATTTCAGAACTCAAATTTCTTGTCCACAAACAGAAAAATTGACACTCAATGTGGGTCCCATGGTGGTTCTCAATCGTCAATTCATCATCCAACCAGATAGAAGGTGAACTGGGCTGGCCTCTGTGACGTCATCTCTGGTACACTCTGAAATCCCTGAGAGCTGGGCTGATGTCCCCCTCATGGTGCCTACCTAGGCATGCAGTCTCTGACTATATTTAATATAGAAATGATAATGCAGTTGTACGCATCAATGCAACTCTACCATTCAAATCCTAAATATATGATGCACCTGAAAAATTGGCAAAACCTATAAAGCCCTCTTGAGTCCTGTATCAATTGACCATAAAAACAAAACGTAGTTCTCACGGTATCTAGGTGACCTAAGACATTGGAGAGGGTCCAAACGCAAAGCATACAAGACGCGCACTTAAGCGACACCTTAACAACAATGATAAAAGCATCAAATTGTGGCTGAATTTGATAACCTTCATTTTTGTTTCTCTTTTCCTTTTTTCCTCCTCATCTACTTCCAACAGTGTGGAATAGTCATCAAAAAGCAAATTCTCTTCCCCCCCCCCCCCAACTCTTTTGTAATATAGTTTGAATACAATGATGCCTAAAATCACCTGATGCGGATCTGGGGAGTTCAAAAACCCAACTTGGACCGCTTATGGGCCCAAATGGACATTAAAATCCAAGCACAAAAAGTGATGGCAATTTTGTAATTAAATCAGAAATTGGATGAGTCTAATGGGAGTTCAACAATATATGATATAATGTGGAATATGAATTAATGTAGCCGAGCAGACTTAGAATATATTTAGATCAAATGATAAGACTGAATTAACTAAAAAGAGAGGGCAAAGATGTGAATAGGCCTCAAGTTGTTATATCGTAAAAAGGGGGAAAAGGAGGGTATCGTGTCCTATCTCTGGAGTCTGGACACAACAGAGGCACAAAAAATCAGTAGCTTTCAAAGGAGAAAAGTCCTTCCTTAGAGGGTAGTTGACCCTGCGACTTTGGGACAAGAGTCGAAACCCAAAGCCCTACTGGATGTAAGTGGCAGCAGCAGTAGTAGGTTCCATTACAAGCAACTATAGTCTTCTGCAACTCAAAACCAGCATAAGCACAGGAAGAAAAGTTTCAGGTCTGAACCTCTCACAACAGGAGAGATTTTGGGGGACAAAATCCTAGGTATCAGGTCGCCTGGGGTAGAGGGTCCTTCACTCAAAGTTTCAGAACCACTGGATGGGTATTAGAGGATTTTTATGGCATGAAACTCCATTCAGTTGTGCCACAGAAAACAGAGAGAAGTCCTAGTTTAAGAATTAATAGCAAGAGAGATAAAACAATGAGTAATAACAAAGTGATGCAGCTATGAGGACTTATGAAAGGAGGAGAAAGAAGGGAGTCGGCCAGGGTAATTAAGGGCCACGATTTTGATTGATGGGATATAGCTTCGATTTCGGTAGTTTCTGTCTTCAGTTAGTTTCTAAATTCTTAGTTTCTAATTTCAGTTTTAGTAACTATTAGACTTTCTATTTTGTTAGTTTCTAATTCCAGTTTTAGTAACTACTAGAGTTTCTACTTTGTAATCTCTCCCATCAAAGTTATAAATAAAGCTAGGAGGCTCCATAAGCCTCCCACGATTTTATGAAAAAAAAAAAACTATGCTGCTACTGCTGCTTCTCTGTGAGAAACTGCTGTGTAGATCACAGTGAAGGGTTGGTGTTTGATCCAACAACTCCTTGAGGTGGGAAGCCCAGGAGGATCATCTTCTTCAAGTGTTCTTCTTTACTTCAAGGTATTATCAAGTACTCAGTTGCTAATCATCCAATCAGGTACTCAAATTCCAATTCTGTCCAGAAAATTAGAAGGTTCTGTGAGAGTTTTTCAGAATCTGCCCAGGCCAAAACCAGCCATCAGTTTGGGCTGAGTTTTGGATCTAAGAAGCCCCCCATACAGAGGGAAATTGGACCTGGTTCCCAGCCCTTTTGGACCCTCTGGTCTGAAGATATATAAAATCACCAAGATTTTGTCCTGTAGTGCATCTCTGCAGCAAAACCTGAAATCGGAAGGAGTTTCCTGGTCTGTTCTGGTTACTAAGCTCCTCTAAAGTATTGTTCATGTTAGTTGGACTGCGTGCGGCCTATACCAGTCCCTGTTAGGTCCCCTTGACCTGCTTGCTGATTTTACCTAAGGAACCCTAGTTATTAGAATTGATAGCTTGTTTGTTTTCTGACCTGATCTCTCTCCTATTCTGATTTACTGTTCTACTATTAGGCTGGACTGTGGTTGTTCTTTGGTTTAAAAATCCTGCAGTTGTGAGCTGGTTTGACTTGTCCAACTCAGCTTTACATTACAAAGAAGTAAGGAGAGCGATGAAATCAAACTTCAGAACAAACCAATTCATCCAAAAAAAAAAAAAAAAAAACTTCAGAACAAATAAGGATAAAGAAAAAATTAACAGAAGAGAGAGCAGAGGTCATACGACCATGTTCTCGTTCCAATCCGGCACAACTCACATAAAATCCATTCATCTTAAAGAGATAAATAAAGACTCCTAATTGTAATTTAAGACAGAAATTAAACTTGACTCTAACTCTATCACTACTTAGCCTAAACTAAAAAAGAAGGTATCAAGATAAATCTAAATAAACAATAACCAAACAAATAAACTAAAATAACCTACTGGACCCAAAAAGAAATTGGGCCCGGTTCATCTCCATCTGGCCCCTCAACGGGTTTGGGCCGGTCCATGGAAGTGTCCTTGCATCATCACCTCAAAAAAAAATTTTGGTTGCCTCACACAAATTACTGCAGCATAGGTGAAAATTGGAGTCCAATATCTATACAAGAACTTTAAAGTGGAAAGCACACAAAGGAATGACATGAAACTCGTCATACCATGATTAAATACTTGTGCATGTTCGAAGAGTACTGATAAATGGAAATGTCTGAAATGCAGATGAAGGAAACCATGAATCAACTAAAAAAGAAGTTCGCTGATCCAAAAAAAAAAAAAAAAAAAAAACTAAAAAAGAAGTGTAGCTAGATTTACCTTTGATTGGCCATCATCATTATCCTTCTTTCCTCCAAATAAACTGTAAACCCGAAAATTTTTTGGGTTACGAGATCTTTTACTTCCAGGCCAGGATAATGCTGGTATACCAATTGGACCAGTGTTAGGGTTTAGTTTATTACCTGAAAAGGAGAAGAAGCCACAAGAAATGGATTTGCAATTGTCTCTATCAGATAGCACAAACAGAACCTAAAAACATGCATCCTTGGATAAAGTAATAATCAAATCAATTTCAAAAAGGTATAAAATCGAAGGGCATTGAAAAATTCTATTCTTCCGCCATTGCTTGATATACAAAATCAAAAGTATGGCTACGTTAAAACCATAAAGAACTTTAAGCTCTAGGAGCATATTGCCTTGATGAAATTATCTGAACTATAAAGGGGAAAAAACATAGCGGTGGACGAATTGCAAACCACAAAAATGCAGAAACCTAGATCGTATGGCAAAGCTTCCAAGGTATTAAAGAAGAAAACAGTAGGTTGACCACCCAAATCCTATTCTAAAGCAGGCTTGGCAATAACAAATAAACAAACCAAATCCCCTGCAAAAATGTCAGAAACAACAAATGTAATTATATTTTCTAAAGCATCAGACAACATCAACAAGGTCATTGTTGGTTGCACGCTTCTATATGCACAGTGACAATTCATCTTTAGCCCTTTGGGACAGTGATAATTAGCCCTTTTAAGAATGTAACATTGGATTTGGCCTTCAGTCTGTCTAGTAGAGCGACATCAATCTCAGGATTCAGCATTAAAATGAAGCATACGAAAAGGGAACCGGGGAAGTAGATAGCAAACAATAATAAGTTCCTTAAGAGGCAATTAAAGCTACCCTTTCTAGAAAGATCCAATCATCATAAAATTAAGGGACCTCTAATCAGGCATTCAACTTGGAATTGACTCAACAAGAACCTGACTGAACCAACCCAATCCATTGGTCAAATTTGGTTCAGGATTTCAGAAAACTCAAGTGGGCTAAGGTTTGAATTCTCGGGACGTACTATATCTACAAATGCTGGATACTTAAAATTTTGCACAATGTCACATTGAATCACTTCTCTCCTTTTCTTTTTTCCCCTTTGATAACCGAATCAATTTTCCTTCAAACATTCACATGCCTGAACCAAAACACATGTTCCTTCTTCCCTCGTCTCCCTCCAACCTCCTCTCTCTCCTTTCTCCGAATTCTCCTCATAAACCATATATCTCTTTTTTATTAGAAGTTTAGAACCCCATCAAACTACATAACAAAGGCTTCTATAATACTGATACTAAGAACCATAAGCTTGCTACACCTGCCCAAACAAAGGTTGACCCGAACAAGTTGCCAATTCTGTTGAATAGTCTCCTTTCATATTTTGGAGAACCAATGATGGGTTTCAAGAAGCCTATAGGATTAGGTTCAGACACTAAGTTCACAAACCAGAATCACACTGAATAAGTAATGACCAGAATTGAAAGAATTTCAATAGACTAATCAAAAGCTCAGATGGGCCTTATATTCTGATTGAAGGTTGGCATAAGGAAAAGCAATAAAGCCTTAAAAGTCTGGTCCAGATCCAAGGGTCTGATATGAAGTTATGATGGTATCCTACACAAAATAGGATACTTGAAACTGAACTCCAGAAATGAATACCAATGGCAGAATTTAATGATCTCAAATCAATGATTTAAAGTGCCTCAAAGCAGTATTAGAATTCGGCAATGGTACTAGAGTCTAGGATGTTAATCTGAAACAGAAAATCAAATCTAATCTTAGAATAGGGTAGAACCAAGAATCCAACTCGAAGTAGGACACTAAGAAAACAGAAACTAGATCAAATGTTGAAAACAGGTGTGTTCAGAATATAATCCGATTGCTAAATCAGAAGTCTGATTTGAAATCTCAGACTAAAACAAAAGAAAAATTGAAATTCCAGCAAGTAAGGTATGCTAAAGAACAGAACAGAACAGAAAACCAGAAAGTACTAATCTGATTTGATGGTGGACAAGATGAAGAAGAATGGAAGAAAGGTAGAATGATATGAACCAAGCTTCTCACCTAGAACTTGAGCATTTTAGGTTCAAGTTCCGGCGGGAGACAACAACATTCCAGCAGCATTTCTCCAATGACATTTTTATTGTTTAAGTTCTCCATTTTTATTTTGGTAAATAGAACACTTTATTTATGATTAAAATGAAGAACTCATGGGTTGTGGGGGATTACACTTGATGTAGGGAGGGTGCCTAGGCAACTAGGTTTCCTACAAGGGGTCAATCCACTAGAGTAAGGAATACTCAATAGGTCTTGAATTGGGTTGGGTTCACAGTTGCTCAGCAAAGTACAGATTTAACATGCAAGATAATAGACTAATTAACAGGGCAGCTTTGGTCAATAATAATCTAAGCATGAAAAAACACTTAAACTACCCAAGCGTCAAATGGGGGTATGGGGAAGGGAACACGGCAGCAAATATGAGTTAGGTTTAGCACACATCAATCAAGACACTAAGCATAATAAGCAACCTGCACAGTTCTCTGAAATCAGTCAACTAATAAGGTAAAACAGCAAGGATTAATTTCAGGTTTCAGCAGAAAATAGATGGCTTGATAAACAGAGATTAATTTCAGATTTCAGTGGGGAAGATAATGGGAATAATAGGCAGTCAATGGATGTGGAACAGGGGGGGTTTTACTTACCTTCTTGCTGTCCCGATCTGAGAAGAAATGGAGAAGCCGAAGTCCTCCAAAACAGAGGTGCAGTCCACCTCATTTGACGAGGAAATAAGGTCCAACTTGATGATGTAGTGCTCAGCAGCAACCCAGGTGGGGTTTATTCAATGGAGGTGATCTCCAGTTATTGTGAACAATGGCTGCAATAATGCAACAGCAACAGAGAAGACAAAAACAACAAAAGAGAGAAATGAAAGTCGAGATAATAGAGAGAGTCGAGAAAGAGAGGACGAGAGTGAGAAAAGAGAGAGAGACCAAGAATGAGAGGAGATCGTGAGAAAAGAGAGAGAGACCAAGAATGAGAGGAGATCGTGAGAGGGAGAGAGGGACGTTGGCTTTGCCTTTTTTTTTTCAACAACTTTCATTCCTCCCATTGTGGCCAATGGCCTTACATAAATAATAGGATAATTACTAAAAAGAAAAGGCTAATCTAGGAACATAATCTCAGAAATAAAGAAGTTTCCTAAAAAAACAAGTAGGAGTGTTATTTAGTTTCCTACTTAACGCAATGACCTAAATAAATAAAATCCAAGGAAATAAACTACTAACATATCAGATTTGGTGGGGGCCACACAATCTTGGCAAAGAAAGGAAGGAGAGGACTCGATCCAGCACTGGGAAGGCTGGATCGAGCCTTCCTTTTCTTTTTTTTCTTCTTTCTTCTTCTTCTAATCCTCCAACCACAAAGAAGGTTGGGTCTTCTTCTTCCTTCGGCTGTACGTCTTGATGTCCCCATCAACTCTTCCCGGCTTGGAAGAATTCACCTCCGGTGAATTAAAGCTCATGTAATACTCAAGTAGGTCTGGGTTGAGTTGTTGGACTTCTTGCATTGTGATCCAGGTGTTGTCAATTTCCGGACGTTCATGCCACTTGACCAAGATCTCTCTAGAACCTCCAGTGTGTGTGGACACAATCCTCTCATCAAGGATTTCCTCAACTTCTTCAGTTCTTCTCGTGACCTTAGGCACAGGTGGTAAATGAGGTGGGGGGAAGTGGTTGGCTTGGCTCAGAAGTCTCATCAATGTTGAAGGGGAAGTCTTCAAGGTCATCAGGATAGAAAGGGGAAAAGGTAGAGGTACCATGGTATGAGACTAGGACTTCAACATTGAAAATATTACTGATCTCCATGCTAGCTGGCAGATCAAGAACATACACATTGGCACCTATCCTCTTGGGTACCTTGAACGGACCTATGCTACGAGCATGTAGCTTGCTCGCTTTTCCCCTAACAAAACGTTGCGGCTTGATTCTTACCATCACCATATTGCCCTCTTGAAACTCTTGTAGCCTTCTGTGCACATCTGCCTTCGATTTGTATTGCTCATTGCTCAGTGCTATCTGTCTTCTTATACCTGCATGCAAATCATGTATATGCTGAGCAAAAGATTCGGCTGACTGGGAGGTCCTGGAACTAGACACGACTAGGATAAGGTCTATGGGTGCCCGAGGCCGGTATCCTGAACATATCTCAAAGGGGGACAGACCAGTGGTACGGTTCTTAGAACTATTATATGCAAACTCAGCCTGGCTAAGGACTCGATCCAAACTGGTAAGGTGTTCTCCTATGAGGCAACGCAATAAATTCCCTAAGCTCCTATTGACAACCTCGGTCTGACCATTGGTCTGAGGGTGGAAAGCGGAGGAGAAACAGAGCTTCGTGCCCATCATCTGCCATAGGGTCCTCCAAAAATGACTAGTGAACTTAACATCCCTATCGGACACTATGGTGAGGGGTAACCCATGGTACTTAACAACCTCATTAAAGAAAAGTTTGGCTACTATGGATGCATTGGAGGTCTTAGAGCATGGGATGAAATGGGCCATCTTCGAGAAGCGGTCCACAACCACATAAACAGAATCATGGCCTCTCGAAGTTCTTGGTAGACCAAGCACGAAGTCCATGCTAAGGTCCTGCCAAGGGGAATGGGGAACGAGTAGGGGAGTGTACAAACCCGTGTTTTGCTTTTGTTGTTTGGCAGTCTGGTATGTCCTGCACTGACTCACAACTCTAGCAACATCCCTCTTTAGTCTTGGCCAAAAGAATCGGTCCTCAATGAGGGTGATGGTCTTATCGCGACCGAAGTGGCCAACGACTCCCCCAACATGCAATTCCCAGATCAGGAAATCTCGGAGTGAAGTCTTGGGAATGCACAACTTGCTTCCTTTAAAAAGAAAGCCCTCCCTAAGTAGGTAGTCCGAGCAGTTGACTGGGTTGCCTTCATTCAAGGAAGTGAACGGTTCACTAAAATCAGGACAGGTGGGGTATTGGTCCTTGACTCGCTCGAACCCTACAACCTCCACACTCATTGCCTGGAGTAGCACACTAGCCCGACTCCTAGCATTGGTGCGAATGAGGAACATGTTCACCCGGCTCAATGCATCTACAACTGTTTCTCGACACCAGGTCTATGCTTGAGTACAAAAGTGTACTCTTGGAGAAACTCAACCCACTTGGCATGCTTCTGGTTAAGTTTCTTTTGAGCACTCAGGTACCTCAGAGCTTGGTGGTCAGAGAATAGCACGAATTCTTGCAGTAAAAGGTAATGTCGCCAATAGCGTAGTGATTGGACAACCGCATAGAATTCCTTGTATGTGGAATATCGTTGCCTAGCTTCATTAAGCTTCTCACTAAAATAAGCAATAGGGTGGCCCTTTTATCCTAGGACACCACCTATCCCAATACCAGATGCATCACAATTCACTTCGAAGACCTTAGAGAAATCTGGGAGGCGCAGGACTGGAGCTTCAGTCATAAGCTTTTTAATCTCATTAAAGGCCTTTGTAGCACTCTTAGTCCATTGAAACTCCTTTTTCATGCAATCGGTGATAGGAGACATAATGGAACTAAACCGGTAAATGAATCTTCTGTAGAAAGTGGCTAAACCATGAAAGCTTCGTACCTCATGAATGTTAGTTGGCTTAGGCCACTCTACAATCGCTCTCACTTTCTCAGGGTCAGCAGATACTCCCTGAGCTGACACAACAAATCTCAGGAAGATGACTTGATCACTCATGAAGGTGCACTTCTTGAGGTTGACATAGAGTTTCTCTTGTAAGAGCACATGAAAAACCTTCTGTAAGTGATCCAAGTGGGAAGACGGGGTCTTACTATAGATGAGGATGTCATTAAAGTAAACCACGAGGAACTTGCCAATGAATGGTTGAAGCACTTGATTCATTATCCTCATGAAGGTGCTAGGTGCATTTGACAAGCCAAAAGGCATAACTAACCACTCAAAGAGGCCATCCTTCGTCTTGAAGGCTGTCTTCCACTCATCTCCAGGCCTAACCCTAATCTGGTGGTACCCGCTCTTGAGATCAATCTTCGAAAAGATCGAAGAGTTGGCCATCATATCCAACATGTCATCAAGCCTAGGGATAGGGGACCTATACTTGATGGTGATCTTATTGATGACCCTACTATCAACACACATACGCCAGGTGCCATCTTTCTTTGGCGTGAGCAAGGCAGGTACAGCACACGGGCTAAGGCTTTCCCTAATGAATCCCTTCTGCAACAGTTCATCCACTTGCCGTTTGAGTTCGGCATGTTCTTTGGGATTCATTCGGTAATGGGGTAAGTTCGGGAGAGAGGATCTTGGAACTAAGTCAATAGCGTGCTGGATGTTACGCATAGGCGGTAACTCATCAGGTAGCTCCTCAGGGAATAACCTCTCGAATTTCCTCAACAAGGGTTGCACTTCTCTAGGAGCCTCAGTGAATAAGCGTGACCTATCGATATTACTCTGCACGGCAACTAGAGCATAAATCACCCCTGACTCGTGACACTCTTCTTCAAATTGTTGTTGATTTAAAATGTTGAGTGTTTTGGTGGGGGTGTGTTTGGATGTACTTCCCTTGTGTTCTGGAACCCTAACTTCTCTAGGGGCACTGGGGGTCAGTCTGATCTTCTTCCCTTTGAACTCAAAGACATAAGTGTTAGACTTCCCGTAATTGGTGACATCCCGGTCATATAGCCAGGGTCTACCTAGAATGATGTGGGCAACATCCATCTCTAGGACATGACACCACACTCGATCCTTATACCCTGCAAAGTGTAGGGGAACTAAACACCTCAGATTAACGAGAATGGTGGACTGATCAACCCAAGCAACCTTGTAAGGCTTGGCGACCACATTCATGCAACAGCGGTCTGGGCGACCACATTCATGCAACTCCCGCTGTTTATGGCGATGCGGCAGTTCTTGCCCTGATGACATGTGTAAGTGATGAAAATATTAGTTCGTCGCCAATCATCGCTACTCTTAGGTTGTGAGACCATGCAACGCACAATGCCGAGCTTGAGGTCACCGGCCTCCTCGGTGTCCTCATCAGATATGGTCTCATCTGGTCTATGGTCCTCATACTCATGGTCCTGAAAACACTCTTGGTCACTTTCTTCAAGGGTCTGCTCTCCTATATAAAGATTCCTATTGGGACACTCTCTAGAGAAGTGACCAAACCCACAACACTTGAAGCACTGTTGTTGTCCACTACTCTTGGGTGCTTCTCTCAAAATTCCTTTACCCTTGTTGTCAAATTGCCGTTGTGGTGCAGCAAGGGGTTTTGGGAATCCAGTTGAGCATTGGGGTGGTTTTCTAAATTGGGACTCCCCAGCTTGGAAGCTCTTCCTCTGAGAATAAGTCTCATGGAGGATTCCACCTCAAGGGCTATCCTGAAAGCCTGTGGAACGTCTCGCACCAGGTGGGGTGCCATACGAGACTGAATTTCGGAGTTGAGCCCGGTAAGGAATCTGGATAGTGTCTGCTCAACATCCTCCCAAATACGGCTTCTAATTTTCAATTCATTGAACTTGCTCATGTATTCGGTCACAGTCAACTTCCCTTGCTTCAGGGTATTCATTTCATTCAACAACTGGGGCCTATAAGTGATGGGCAAAAATTCCCTCTTGAGCCGCTCTTGTATTTCTACCCAGGTGGTGATTGGCTTAAGTCCTAGGTGGTCCTCCTGGTACTATAGGTTTGTCCAGAAGTCCTAGGCAGCTCCAATAAGTTTGAACTTAGCAAATCGGTAGCGGACTTCCTCTGGCATATCGTAGAAATCGAAGTACCTATCCATCTGCTTGATCAAATCCAGAAGGATCCTAGCATCAATTTGACCATCGTAGGTAGAGGCATCTACCTTAATCATCCGTCTGACATCAAAGCCCCTATCATGATGCTCATAATCCTCATCATCTCCATATTGGGTTTGGCGTCTTGGTGGTGGGCCTCGACCCCTACCCTGATCCCTACCATGCCTTAGGCCTTGGAAGTTATCCCCTATCTGGTCATAACCATCAGTTTGGTTATTTTCGTTTACTTCCTCAGGGTTAGGGCATCTGCCCTTAGGTTTAGTCCCAGTTGTGTTACGGCCTTGCCGTCTATCAGGATTTTGGGCACTTGTCTCGAGGGCAGCCAACTTATCGGTAAGGGCTTGGAGATGGACAACTTGTGTCTCTTGTATGGCTTGAACGGCTTTCATGAATTCAGCCAGTTGCTCAGATTGGGTGGAGGTGCTAAGGGGGTCAGACATATCCTGGTATGCTCTACCACTACGAGTGGACATAAGGAGATGGGCAGCCAATGGTATGGTTGCTACCAAAGACTCAAGGTCTACTCAGAGTCTCCAATTGAGACAGGTAGTTAGCCCTCTCAATCTTGAAGTCAGAAATCTCCCTCTCAAGTATATGCATTTGGAGGGAATAATGTCCAATGCTATTTGGTCCCGCCAACTTAAGAAAGAAAAGGGTGTCCTCTAATCTATGGTATCGCTCTCTTAGCTCAGACTCGACCACGGACAGATGATGACGGAGACTAGACCTCAAAAGGTAAGACATGTAAACAAGGGACAACAGTACCTAATTACCCTAAACCTAAACAAAACCTGGCTCTGATACCAAGATGATGTAGGGAGGGTGCCTAGGAAACTAGGTTTCCTACAAGGGGTCAATCCACTAGAGTAAGGAATACTTAATAGGTCTTGAATTGGGTTGGGTTTAGGAATACTCAATAGGTCTTAAATTGGGTTGGGTTCAAAGTTGCTCAGCAAAGTACAGATTTAACATGCAAGATAATAGACTAATTAATAGGGCAATTTTGGTCAATAATAATCTAAGCATAAAAAAACACTTAAACTACCCAAACGTCAAATGGGGGTATGGGGAAGTGAACATGGCAGCAAATATGTGTTAGGTTTAGCACACATCAATCAAGACAATAAGCACAATAAGCAACCCGCGCAGTTCTCTGAAATCAGTCAACTAATAAGGTAAAACAGTAGGGATTAATTTTAGGTTTCAGCAGAAAATAGATGGCTTGATAAACAGCGATTAATTTCAGATTTCAGTGGGGAAGGTAATGGGGATAATAGGCAGTCAATGGATGTGGAACAGGGGGGTTTTACTTACCTTCTTGCTGTCCCGATCTGAAAAGAAATGGAGAAGCCGAAGTCTTCCAAAACAGAGGTGCAGTCCACCTTATTTGACAAGGAAATAAGGTCCAACTTGATGATGTAGTGCTCAGCAGCAACCCAGGTGGGGTTTATTCAATGGAGGTGATCTCCAGTTACTGTGAATAATGGCTGCAATAGTGCAACAGCAACAGAGAAGACAGAAACAACAAAAGAGAGAGATGAAAGTCGAGATAATAGAGAGAGTCGAGAAAGAGAGAGGACGAGAGTGAGAAAAGAGAGAGAGACCAAGAATGAGAGGAGATCGTGAGAGGCAGAGAGGGACGCTGGCTTTGCCTTTTTCTTTTTAACAACTTTCATTCCTCCCATTGTGGCCAATGGCCTTACATAAATAATAGGATAATTACTAAAAAGAAAAAAAAGGCTAATCTAGGACCATAATCTCAGAAATAAAGAAGTTTCCTAAAAAAACAAATAGGAGTGTTATTTAGTTTCCTACTTAACTCAATGACCTAAATAAACAAAATCCTAGGAAATAAAACTACTAACATATCAGATTTGGTGGGGGCCACACAATCTTGGCAAACCTAGGAATTAAAACTACTAACATATCAGATTTGGTGGGGGCCACACAATCTTGGCAAAGAAAGGAAGGAGAGGACTCGATCCAGCGCTGGGAAGGCTGGATCGAGCCTTCCTTTTTTTTTTTTTTTTTTTTTTCTTCTTCTTTCTTCTTCTTCTAATCCTCCAACCACAAAGAAGGTTGGGTCTTCTTCTTCCTTCGGTTGTACGTTTTGATGTCCCCATCAACACCTCTCCAGGATCCATGGATTTGATATGGGCCAAACCATCATACACGTTACCGAAAATGCCCTCCTAGCCAAGAAGTCAGCAATTTTGTTCAGCCAAACCAAAATCTGGATATCTTCTAGGATCGGCCGTATCTTCAAAGGACTGCTAGAGGAGTTTTGTTGAAGATAAACGATCACACCCTTATTGTCAAATTCAACAATAATCTTTTCATGACCTTCAGAGATAGATTCCAACATAGCTGATCTTATCACCAGTTCTTCACCATTAACAGGAGAGATAAACTTGTTTGGACTAGAAACTACAAATAATGGATTTCCAAGATGATTTTGTCCAATGAAAGGCCTACTTTATCAATCCCTGGAAGCATGCAAGCATCACAAGTAATCTTCACGAAATCCACAAGTGGAGGAGTCCAAGTATGAGCTATAGATGACTGGTCACAAGAAGATATTGGAGCAGTTGTAGAATGGGGTTTCACTGATGCAATTTGAAACTCACAATAGGCCTTGGTAGATGCTCGAATCACTTCCTCAGGATATCATATTGAGCGGGCGAAAGACCAAATCACTTTGTGAAGCCATAAAAACCAGCAGATAAAATATCATTGAGATACAATTTCACGACTGGTTTTTTTTCCCTTGTTGATGAAAAAACCTCTAGCTATGAACTCCAAGTTTCAAGGCATGGTTCACTCACTGTGGGAACAACATAACCAAGATGACTGCCAAACCAAACCAAACCGATCTCGCAAATCGGTAACCTAACAATATGTGAGATATTGTTTCGGTTTCACCACACCTGCTACATTGGAGAGGAACAAGCAGATTACGTTGTCTGAGGTCATAGGCAATAGCCAAACCCGAGATGAGCCCTCCATAGAAATAGTTGAATCTTTGGGTAAGTATGATTGTTTCAAATGTATTTCCGTATCTGAGATGGAATGGAATTCCAAGATGACCTCAAGTAGATGAAGCGGCATAAGCCAACTGCTCTTGATCTAGTTGATTGGAAAGTAGATGGTAAGAACTCTTAACTGAGTAGACAACATTTTTTAGCAGCACCCCATACTGACCGGTCTCTTTGAGGAAATAATGGTAATTTGATCTTCAAGATTTCCGCCAATTTTGATGGTGTGAAAAGATCATATAAAATATCATATCTCCAAAGCTTCGTTGTGAAGGAATGAATCACAAAATCCTAGTCCTCCTTTCTCCTTTGAACGGCATAACCATTTCCAAACTTTCCAGATTATCAACCCAAAAGAAATTTGCTACTGCCTTTCGGAGTTGGTTTAAGTTCTATATTCACGCATAGGGTTATTTGAAGGTGAGGTTCAGACTTTAGGTTCAAGGTTTAACAGATTAAGGTTTCAGGATGCCGGAAAAGATAGACAGAAAAGGGGAAGACGGCTGATTTCACGGTTCAAACTTCATGAAAGTTCAAGTTTCATTACATGGTTAATGGAGATTCCAGAGACTGATATTTTCCGGCAAGATTTCACCGTCCATGATTCTTGTTTACACCTAAGAGGATACGCTGTATTTCCAAGTAAGAATTGAATTTCATTTGTCAATCAGCCTAACCCTAATTTAATATCAGAATTCGCTAATTAAAGGTCAAATCGAATTGCTAAATGTTACAAAGAAAAAAAAATCAGGTACAGCTTAAAGCAGAAGAGAACATGAGAAGAAGACTTACAGAAGGAGATTGAGGATACGCTAGTAGCGCTTTTCCGGTCATTGATACTGTGCAAGTTCGAAATCTGAGCAGTTAAAGCGCTAGCGGACGCCATTAAAGTGGATGGAGGCAGAAAGGTAAGAGCGAGGAGAAGAGCAACAGAGATTTTTGAGTCCTGTGAGAAGGATAGTTGAGATTTTTCATTTTCCCATTTTTTTTTTTTGTCTTTTTGGTACAAATTTTCCCTTTTACGTGGATAAAAATGTCTAAATATAATATTTCCATTGAGATTATTACTTTTAAGGGAAGAGGACAAGTATGCTAGCGCATTAACTAGAAATAATGTATGCTAGTAGGATTTTAACCTTGAATGAAATAAACAAAATCTCATCTATTAATGTGGTGAGGTCTTACAAAACCTGTTTAATACCGTCGCTTCACGGTCTCCTTTGCCCTCGTACTTTGACCGTCATAGACGCCGAAGAATTTCTTTAGTCAGTTTATGCCGGTGAAAAACTTGACCTTGGGCGTCACTTTGATTCGCCAGAATCGCCTCCGACCACCACCTTGGTTCTGAATCTGGTCTTGGTGCTGCCAAACTCCGTCTTCGGAAGCAGAGGAAGCAAGCTCCACTACACGGATCTTCCGACAACGTGAACGATGAGAACCATCGAGACGCTTGTAGTCTTTTCTATTCCACTTACCTCTAATCCCTTTGTACAAACTTGATGAGATTCATTCCATTATCATCATCAATTTCTCCTACTTCTGTTCCTATGCTAGCTTCACGTTGATCCGACGCCTACACCATTGTTTGATCTCGTACCAAGAATTACAGAAGAGAAATAGCATTTCTATCCTTGTAAGAATGAATAAACGTTTCACCAAAAAAAAAAATAAAAATAAATAACGAATAAACGAGAAAGAACTTCAGGAAATGAATACGCTATTGATACTTCGTTTACCAGAGCTTCAACTCCTTCTAAAACTCACTATCACCTGATAATTAGCTCCAAGAATAGTAGATCTGAGAAGCCGGAGATACGATACCAGAGAAGACGGAGACGAGGAAGAACACACGGGGGGAGAGAGAGAGAGAGAGAGAGAGAGAGAGAAGAGGGATGTGAACTAACGGAGGCCTTCAAGGTGTTTGATGAGGACGGGATGCTGGAAGGCGAAGACATCTACCGAGTTGAGCAATGGCAGGGGAGAGGGGAGATAGAATGGTATAGCAGTGGTGGAATGAAGGTTTGAGTGATTTCCCTTGATCTAACGGTTGTATCTAAGATTATCAGATCTTATGGTTAAAATTTCGCTAACATACCACTAAAGGATTATTATTATTATTATTATTATTATTATTATTATTATTATTATTATTATTATTATTATTATTATTATTATTATTATTATTATTATTATTATTATTATTATTATTATTATTTCCACCCTGGTGTGGAGTTTGACTGCTTCTCACTCTGTGCTACACGCCCTCAACAGCTGGAGAGTTGGATCCTCTAAGGCCCCTCAATCCTCATTGCCTCAACGTAGACGATTATTTTTGCCCATGAGTAAGCAACTTCTTCTATGCATCTTCAGATTTCAGGCTTAATGAAACCTAACGGGTGTTGCAAATTCTTCATTTCTTAAGCACGAATTGTTTGACCCTAGAATAAAACCGTATAGTTTTTTCTTCCTCTTTTGGATGTCGAATTGTCATGCACATATTATTGGCCAAAATGGCATTTAGGGTTCAAATTCTTCATTTCTTAATAACGATTTTGTTTGACCCTAAATTCTTCTCTTCCAGCCCTTGGTGAGTTTCTCATATTATACAAGATTGTGCTTTTTTGGCTCCAGTTTGCTAATATATCCTTTGACATAACCTTAGAGAAGGAAATTTTGTTGTTGATCAGTTAGGTTCCTATGGTAGACAAAACCCTTTTTTATTTTCATTTTTTATTCTTCTTGGGAGTCCTCACTCCACCCCTTTCTATGTTTCCATCTTTCTTTGGACTCTAGGTCTTGTTTCTTCCCCCGTATTGTGAATTTTGCTTCTTTTAATTAAGTTTATATTTCATTAAAAAAAAAAATTCGTTGCAAATTCTATGCTGTAAACATTGTAAAAATCTTACCAGTTTGGTGGGACTTTAGAGGAGAGTTTGGCAAAATGCACATCAGAAGACTCTTCTTTGCAAAGTTTTGTTTGATTCCCACCCAAATTAACTAAATATCTCATTTTTTGTTTTTAAAAAAGTCCTTACAAGTATCTTGCCCTTTAATCCCACTCCACCCAAATAAAGTTGACACTACAAGAAATCTCTCATCTAATGACCTCCAAAGTGTCGATAACTCTTAGGTAAATTTGCCTCGGCATCATGACCACCATCTCGCCATGCAACAATATCTAGTTTCATAGCCTAGAGGGATATTTTTGGAGGGCACACCTAGCTATGTTGCATGGAAGAATGATCTGACAATTATTGCCATTAAGTATCTAGAAAGTGATTTACATTGATCACATGTCAAATTTAAACTCAAATTAAATCATACACTTACCTCCCATGTATTGGCGTGCACTCTCTCAATTATCTTGGATTTTTGAATATTCTATTTTTGTTAGTGACGTGACCATGTTGGCTTCATCCATCCAATGCTCTCTTTTTAGTTATGTCTCATACAAGAAGGGATGTGGAGAGATATTTGGGGCGGGTGATTCTTGATTGAGAGGGATTTCGTTACTCTCCAAAGGAAACAACGAAAAGGTCTACAAATAGTAGACTCAATAGAAAATCAAGGACACAATCATAGTGGAGTCCAAAATTGCCCAAATACATCTCGTCATTGATCACTTTGCTGTTCTCTCTCTCTCTCTCTCTCTTTGTCTTTTGCGTCTTGATTTTGCAGGTATCTTCATTGTAGATCACTCTTAGTCGCCAATGTACAACATTGGTATTAGAGCATTGGTTTACTGGCTGCCCACTACAAATTTTCCTCAGTGATAACATCTCAATCTAAATTGGTGGTTCAGCTCAATCTTGCCTTGGTGACAATTTATTTCACAATTTTCTCAGCCATCTCTGCTACGTCTTGGCAACTGTAGGAGCACGCAAGTCTCTGCAGTAACTTTGCCAAATCTCTATATCTAGAGTACCGCTAAGCAGTTTCTTTGTGTATCAACGAGCAAAACGCAGAAAGGGATATAATTAGGGAGTGGGATAGGTATGCCGCCGATATCAAGTATGCTAGCGGATAGCACCAATAGGAACACATGATGAAGTATCATTCAGGAAGGATATGAGGATCATTTCAGAAAAAGGGAAGAGAGAGATAGGCACAATGGGTGCTATCATACTTGATATCGGCGGCATGCCAAACCTTTTCCCATATAATTAATTCCTCTTGTTGGCTTCAATTTTTTTTTCCTTTAGATTTTAGTGATGTTGCCATGTTGGCTTATCCTATCCTAAAGAATTAGTCAAAGATATTATAAGATGGAGAGAAAAAATAGGGATGTGCGATTCTACGATTGCGGAAGCAATCGTTTCTCTCTCCAATGGCTCTTGGACTCTCTTAACTCCTATAACAATGGGGGTTATGGGTTTGAATATGTACATTTTTGGAAAAACTCTAAGGCAATCGTCAATGGAGTCCTTATCACTATTAACAGAGGACTTTGATTGGGGTCTACATATCTACAAAATTCCGTTATCATTTGAATTCCCCTGTGGCATAATTTATGCATAATCCAAAGATAACATCTAGATTACGTAGAGTAGAAAAATTAACCACTCTCCCCCATAAAGGGCAAAACCTCAAGAATGTGAATAGTAATTAGATAGCAAATTTATTATTTTTAATATTTTATCTATGAGTTGCCAAATAAAGATGGAAAGAGCAACACAATCCTATATGCATATGCTGATATACATGCGTATATTAATGAAAATCTGCTTCACCTGTGGGTGTTGAAATAGCATAAAATGCTCCCCCAACTCGAACGGATCATTCAACTATCTCCACTTAGACCCGTTTCATAAGTTTCTTCTGAAAATGGGAAACAAAACTTAATTTTTTTTTTATAAAAGGGACTGTCTGAATGACTACTGCGTGCACCTACAACATGATGTAACTTTCTTTTGATTATCTTGTCCTATTTTGGAACAAAATTTTATGTCATGACAAATGAGTTTTTAAAATAATTTAAAATCTAAGGGAAAGGATTCTTTGAACAAGCGACATAGAGAAGCGTACCAAAGAGGTACAATCGAATGGTTTTGTATATAAGAGGGCATGCGAGGTTATTTCATGTGAGGAGAAGAAAGCATGAGAGAGGCATTGTTAGGATTTCGTACATAAGAGGGCAGTGATGTCATTTTATGTGAGGAGAGATAAAGAGAGTAGGTTACTTGCCGCTCAAAAAACTTTTCACAATCCAAAGATGGAAGAAAGAAATCTATTTAGCTAAGAGCGTGGTGTACGATAGTGCTCCCATGTGTTTTTCTCCTCCTTCCCATATGAAAAGACATATCTACCCCTTATTTTGAGAGATGAGAGAAATTGATATAGAGTGTTAGCGTAAGTCGTTCTCCCAAAGAACCATTTCCCTTTAAAAATATATTCATCACAATAAACAGGAGATTCACTGTTTCACATTTTTTGTCAAATGTACTAGCGAAATGACAAGATTTTATCGTTGAAGGAAATAGAAGTCTATTATATTAAAAGGATTAGTTTTCTTCATTAAAAAAAAAGTATTATAGTAAAAGGACAAAATGTTTCAAAAGTATGACGACATTTTTTGCGCCTAAGCGTGTATTTTTACCATGCACTTCGTTAGGTATTGTTATTATTTTAGTCCTAACATAGGAAGTTATCTTTGGTATAATATTCTGGGTTTAGTAGTACGTGCTTTATGTTTTGTTTTAATAGTCCTTAGTGTCAAGGATATACTTGTAAATATTCTGACATTGATGCATTATATAATAGAGGAATTATACTCCCCTCCCTTTATGTTTTAGGTATTATACTCAGACCCCCTGCGAAGTTTGTAATTACAAATGTACCATGTGGTGTTAACACTATTAGAAGCAGATGTTAAATGACTTTTTTACACCCTACCTTTTTTTTTTTTTTTTTGTGTAAAATAGCAGTTAAAAGGAAAAAGAAAAACATGAACAATAGATTACTTAGCCAGTCATGAAGGCATATAAAATTTTCACAGATCAAGGGATGATGAGAGGATGAACTCATAGATGGTAACATCGCTGTCAAGGCTCTAGAGTATTTTGTCCATGCCTTTAGGACCAAAAGATGTACGGAGTATGCGAGCGACGGCTTTATCGGCCGAAATGTTGGCCTTGTGTGCATCTAAACCCCTCAATCTGGTCTTCTGCTCTTGCTCTTTTATTATGATAAACGGTCGACTGAATTCATCAAAGGCTAACGCCATTTTCTTCTCTAATCAACTACGAGTCTGCAACTACAACCAGGGGGAAAGAAATTAAGAGAGAGAGGAGGATCGAGAAAGAAAGAGGATAAAAGAAAATGAAAATGAACGAGAAAGAAAACAAATAAGAATTGGAGAAGAGTTGAGAAACTTTGAGAAGAATGGCCAAGTCGCTTTGTTGTTTGTGAGCCCTATGGGCTCCTTTTGGTTTCCACCCTATAGGCCAGGGTTTTGAAACACAATAATCAGTTGATGGAATCGGTTTCGGCCGACTTTGATTCAAATAGGCTCAGAATTGGCCGGAATTGGACCAAGAATCCTAGAACAATAGAATCGGCATTTGATCTTAAAATTCATCAGCCATGGTTTTCTCAGAAGCAGGGAAGAAAGTGAATAGAGTCACCGGCCTTAGCTGCCGAACGGAGACAGAGAAGAAGAAGAGGCATAGAGTCGTCGACCGTTGCTGGGAACGAAAATGGAGAATAAGGGTTGATGGCAAATAGGTCATCTCCATTGGATCAAGGGTATTTTGGGGTTTAAAACAAATTTGTAACACACTTAACGGTTTCTCACTCATGGTCAGGGTACGGTTGGAATATTCTGCAACTTAAAAGGGAAGAATTTGTAATTTCAAACTTCGCAGGGGAGGATTTTGTAATACCTGAAACATACAGGGGAGGGGAGTGTAATTTCTCCCCAAGCTAATTGCGGCTCTCTCTCTCTCTCTCTCTCTCCCTCTCTCTCTCTCTCTTTTGTTAACGATGGGTATCTAGGCCGAGTTCTGAGAGTCCATACTGACCTCACAACCGCATGGACCGAATCATACCGGAATTGAATAAAAAATGTCAAATTAATTGGCGGCTTACGACTCTATTTCTCTCTCTCTCTCTCTTCTTCTTCTTCCTTGCATTGGATTTCCTGTGCCTCACGAAATAGCATTCCTGTGCAGTTCTGATCGTGTTGTTCAAACTCCTTTTTCAAGGTTGGATAATGGCCATTGTGAGTTCTCTAAAATTTTGAGATATTCTATCCAATAACCTGAAGGAAGAAATGAAATTTCTTTAGGGTGATTCTTTAATCATTAACACATATTTAATTTATCTTCTCTTTTGCAGATCATGGCACTTCTAAGTGGCTTTGCAGGTGTCTACACAGAGGTATTGGCGGAAACATGGATTCTGAAGCTTTTATGGTCATACAATTGTGTATTGGGCTAAAACTGGTGTGGTTTAGAACGTGATAGGCCAGTAAATATAAAACCCAAAAGGATGTGTTTGATGAATACTTAGATTAAGTTTAGGTGAAAATATTAGTTATGTTCCATCAAAAAAAAGAAGAAAAAGGAAGTAAATATTAGTTACTGGTACAGGTTAAAATATCCTGGCTGATGACACTAGAAGCCCATTGGGGAATATATATATATATATATATATATATAACACTAGCCAACGTGTCAAGTGTGTGCATATGTTTAGGGAGGGAGAGAGAGATCCATTTTCCTCAATTTCCTTAATATGTAATATAATTGGAAATGAAGGTCTCTATGTATGAAATAAACACTAAAAGAACATGAAAGAAATAAATTTTATTTAAGGCATTTTCATTAATAAAGGGTATTATGAAGGTTTATGTTTTGGAAACATAATTACATTAATCAAGTGAAAATGCATAGTAAACAATTGACAAGTAGTTTATATTTTTTTATAATAATATGATATACATGTATGGGGCCTCAAGAGATTACTTCAGTTGGTAAAGTCCAACATCCCACAATTAAGAGGTGATGAGTTCAAGTCTCCTTGGGCCTACCAAAAAAAACAAAAAAAATTAGGAGCAATTGTCACTTAATTAACTTTTGATAAAAAAAAAAAAAATGATTTACATGCATAGTAATAATATCATTAAAAGTCTCTTTGGAAAGTTATAATGAAGTATTCAACAGGGGGAGGGGGAGGATAGTAGGCCATAGAACCTATATAGATGGGGTTGGGCTGCCACAATTTGGCAATTATCTTATGTTCAGCCTATGAAGAAAAGAAAGAGAAATATGTGAGTAATTCACCACACTGCACACACTCTATGTGAGCTAGTTTTCCAAAACATCAAATCTGTCGGCCAAAGTGCCCTTCTTTATTTAAAAGCTGTCATCATTACAAACGATAAGAAACTCTCCAATATAGCAAGAGATCTTTACTACACAGAAACAATGAAAATTTAGTAACTCCCTAAAATAGAAAGTTCGTTTTTTAGTAAACTACCTAAAATAAAAAGTTCTAAACAACTAAGAAACAAGAGTTAGGAGCTCTCCGCAAAATAGAAAATCCCAAAATAACTACTACGTAGCATACTTACTAACAAATGAACAACTAAATTAAAAATAGACAATTGCTGAACAAAATAGATAATTGCTATTTCTGACTCCAAAGAATATTACAGCAGCAATCAAAGATCTTCCAACAGGATCCTCGACTAGAGTTGTCCATTGAGGAGTCCACACAATTCCTTGCGAAGAGTACCATCGAACCTAAACCGAGGTGAATACTCGTATATTCAAATCGAATTTGAATCGAATTAATTTGGTATTTAGTTTCGGTTACAAATTGACACCTGAGACTAACAGTTTCAACGGTTGGGAGAGCTCTAATATGCACCCTAGCCTTTGGATCCTCACTGCCGCTCATTGCTTCTCTATAGAGGATTTTCGTGCCTTTTTGAATAAGAAAAGTTGGAGACAAATTTTAATTGTTCTAGAGTTCAGACCTCTACTGTAGCATCTCAAAACATGAAATTAGGGATCAAATCCATCCATTTTGATTTTGATCAAGTTGAAATCAGTCCCAAGAACTCTAGAAGAGATTCTAGGGTTTCTTGGCATGAATTGGTCATGTCAAATTGATTAGAATCAGATTTCTTTTACTGCTGATTCATTGATCCATACCTGATATTTCAAGCTTTTTTTCTTTTTAATAATCCAATGAAAAGCCATGAAAAAAGTATCTACTAGGTAGGTTCCCCTTTGATTTCTTAGTTGGCATGTCTTTTAACCCTAAAAGAATAATGAAACTAGGGTTTCAAAAATCGGTGAATCATATTGAGAATCGTTTGATTCAGATTGAATAAGTGGTCACTGATCTCGAATTCTGATGAATCAATACATCTGATTCCTCGAAAAAAAACTAGGGGCGGAAGTTTGGCCCTAATGGCCTGAACCCTCCCTTGGCCCGCCTTGATCCCGAATAGGGATTGACCCGAATATTTATGAGGGCCAACCCGACCTTAAGTCAGTGTCAGGGCGGATAAGGGTTGATGTCTTTAGCCCGCACAATCCACCCTGAACTTGACCCTAATTTTTTTACCCTGACTTTTGGCCCTGGTTTTTGTCCATCCCAGCCATGGTTTTTGGCCCTGATGTTGACTCTCGTTATGACCTTGGTCGTGACCTTGATTTTAACCTAATTTTAGATATTGTTTGACATTAACACCTAAAAAAACCCTAATATATCCTCTCACCGATCTCTCTCGCTTTCCTTCTGCCGCAAAAGTTCTGCGTTTAATAATCGCTTCATCAATCACTCTTGAACGTTAGGATTCGATATCCCATTGCATGAGTGCACATTGTGTCATGCCTTTGTCCCTTAACAGACATCCTCTGCATCATTTGAGAAATCACCGGTAATGTTCTCCTCTTTGTTTAACATGAAGTGTAATTTGAGATCTTCGGATTGTTTGCCTTATTAAAATGATCTCTTTGTTTATCATGACAAATAGTTGGAATTTTTTGGATTATTTGCTTTCTTAAGATGATCTCCTCTTTGTTTACCATAATAGTTGGAGTTAGTTGTATTATTTGAATGTTTGCTTTAGGATGTTCTCTTCATGGCAAGTAATTTGTGACTTTGATTTTTTTTTTTTTTTTTTTATATATCTCATCTTTATTATTAATATCTATATTTTTTAATTATTTCATATTTTGTAGGGTCAGGGTTAGGGTCAATCACGGTCATCCCGGCTCTTGATGGCAAACCAGGGTCAGGGCTAATCAGGGGCATCCCGACCCGGCCAGGCCCTGAAAAATCAGGGCCAATCAGGGTGGGTATGGGTTGGGCCTGGGTTGAAGTTTTCCGGCCCTGAGTCAAAGTCAGGGTGGGTTTGGGCCCAACTAAGGGGACTTAGAGTTGGGATAGGGTTTTAAGAAGCCTGGCCCAACATGGCCCTGTCGCGCCCCTAATAAAAACCCTACAATCTATAGAATGTTCCTCGAGTATATCGATTTGATCAAAACTACCGACTCTGATCACTTTCATCACCGATTATGCTTTTCAAAACCTTGAATTAAGGGTGTTAATCGGTTTGGTTTCGGTGTATACGGTGCAGTTCAATTCGGTTCACATTTATTTGGCTGAAATCAAATCGCACCATTTACTAAATGGTTGCACTTTTTGAAATCGCAACCGTTTAGTAAATGGTTTCGGTTTACGATTTTTAAATGGTGTCGATTTCACAGTTTTAAACGCTTTTAATCGCAATTTATCCATACGATTTCTTAAAAGGTTAGCAATCGGTTTTCTAGTCTATTCACATGCTTACTAAAATTTGTTTTTGTTGATAAAGGTTTCAATCTTGTATCAAATTAAATAAGGCATTGAACAAGTAAGGATTTAACTAAATGAGGCATTGAACAAGTAAGGATTTAACTACAGAACTACATAATAGGAGTGAATTATTGAATAGACTATTGGACAGCCTCTATGGTAGTTAATTCTTCCCTAAATTAAACCATTATATATGTTTTTGTTAAACCAATCAAATATCTACGGGTTAATCAGATTGGTTTTGATGGTTTAAATGGTTCAGTTTTCATGGTGTCAATTCGATTTGAAACCAACAAGTTAAACGATTAAAATCGACTTGACCCATTTAACTAATCGGTTTTAAACTTGAAACCATTTACTAAACAGTTTTACGATTTCAATGTAAACAACTCGATTTGATTTCGATTTCAAATTCACATCCTTATCTTGAATGGCAATACCACATTGATAAATTTAGAACATGAAATGGATTTTTTTTTTTTTTTTTTTGGGGGTGGGGGCGTAACTGAAATGGAAATTGAGAGCCTGAGAGACTGAGATGATTAAATAGGTGTATGCCATAGTTTTAAATGTCGGGTAGGATTGGTCAGGATCGGCCTGAACCGAACCAATCCTATCCGATCCAGTATAAGGGTAAAATAGTCAAAATATCAAACTGAAACAAATATTCAAATTTAATTTATTTTTAGTTTTGGCTAAAAATCCTTCTCCTTCCGATTTTTATCGTCTGCTTGAGCTGAGAACATGTAGTTGCAGTCTCTCTCTCTCTCTCTCTCTCTCTCTCTTCCTTCAGTCTAACTGACAAGGCATGAAGACAATGTATACACTGAATCCCCTTCCTTCTTTTCCCCACATTAATCCAAATTCCACCATCACTTTCTTCAAATCTGACCCCAGATTCTCCACATATTCTTACCTTTCTCTTCCGAATTTACGTAGCAGAATCCAATGTCGACGAACCCCAGATTCCCCATCTGCTTTGTTCAACAAACCCACCTTCCAAATCCAAGAAACAGGGACCAAAATCCTCAATTTCAGTTACCCTTCAAATCCAACATCTCAGATCCTCGAAACATGGAACAAAACCAGCAGTTTCAGTAAAATCAATGGTTTCCCATTTTGTATTTTCTCAAAACCCACATCAAATCTCCTCAGAGCAGCTTCTGAGGCTAACCCAGGAGGAAATACCGAAGATTCAAAGCCACAAAGCCTTCAGCTTGCTCTGATTTTTGGTCTCTGGTACTTCCAGAACATCGTCTTCAACATCTACAACAAGAAGGTACTAAACCTCTTTCCCTTCCCTTGGTTGCTAGCTTCATTTCAGCTCTTTGTTGGATCTGTATGGATGCTCTTCCTCTGGTCATTGAAACTCCAGCCTTGCCCAAAGATATCGAAACCCTTCATTATAGCTCTCCTGGGTCCTGCTCTCTTCCACACAATAGGTCATATTTCTGCCTGTGTTTCCTTCTCTAAGGTTGCAGTGTCCTTCACCCATGTAATCAAATCATCGGAACCTGTCTTCTCAGTTGTGTTCTCATCCTTCCTTGGTGACACATACCCACTTAATGTCTGGCTCTCAATCATTCCTATTGTGCTGGGTTGTTCTCTTGCTGCAGTTACTGAAGTCTCCTTCAACTTTCAGGGCCTGTGGGGAGCTATGATCAGTAATGTGGGATTCGTTCTTAGGAATATTTATTCAAAAAAGAGCTTACAGAACTTCAAAGAAGTAAATGGGTTGAACTTATATGGATGGATAAGTATAATTTCACTGTTCTATCTGTTTCCAGTTGCTGTGTTTGTTGAAGGATCCCAGTGGGTTGAAGGGTATAGAAGAGCTCTAGTGGGTATTGGGAAACCATCGACCTTATATCTGTGGGTGATCATATCTGGGGTTTTCTACCATCTATATAATCAGTCCTCTTACCAAGCTCTTGATCAGATTAGTCCATTAACATTCTCGGTCGGAAACACAATGAAGAGGGTGGTAGTGATAGTTTCATCAATTCTGGTTTTCAGGAATCCTGTGAGGCCTTTGAATGCTTTGGGATCTGCCATTGCAATCTTTGGGACTTTTCTGTACTCCCAGGCGACAACAGCTAATAAGGCAAAGAAGGTCGAAGGTGAAAAGAAGAGATGAAATTTGTTGTTTCCTTCACTTCCACTCTATTACTTAAATAAGATAAACATTTTGTTCATTGTCTCTTCAACATTTGATACTTAAATGATCTGTTTAATAGTAATTAGATTCAATCATACTACTTCGACTTCGAAACATGTTTTCAATGAAAGTTTTGCAGTATGTGGTCTGTTAACTTGCTTAATGTTGGAGATGTTATTAATACATGGTCTCATATCCATGTTCTCTACTTCTTTAAGATTCTCACTTTCCCATCTATATCATTATGATTCCATTAAAGTAGCCACTCTCTGCTTCTGTTATTCATCAATGCCCTTGGTTGCAACCCCATGGTTTGTACTAACCCCCCCCCGCACAGCACACAGAGACAGAGCCCATTATTGGCCTTTTGATGGAAGATAGAAATCAATGCCATAAGTTTCTCTCAACAAAAATCAATGCAACATGCTGGGTTTTCTAGATTATGGGAACTTTAGGAAGGTTGCATCAATTTCAGCAGACATTATGGATGTTTGAGTTGAAAGTCCTCTTATCACATCACTCTCTAGCATTAAAGTGATGGTTTCGTATGGAAGGAGGGAGAGTCTTGTGAGTCAGAAATTTCCAAGGATCAAAACATCCAAAAGAGCGGACAGATAATGAGCCTGAAGAAAACTAGGGTTCAGATTATGAAAAGAACAGGCAGCAAAAAGCAGAAAGTTGTGGAAATCAGAATAACCCAAGGTTGGATTTTATAGGAGAATTCAATTAGTTGTAAACCTTAAATTTGCTGCACAACAAGCTTATGTCAAGGAGACAGAAGGATTAATATACCATGTGTTCTAGCTGGAACTGGGATTTCTCTGTTCTTCTAGTCGGTCTCGCTGAACCAGATCTGATTTCTGGGCAGATTTTAAAAGTTTAGAACAGGGCAAGTAACCGAAAACAATATGAGTATTATTCATTTCTATCAGATGGTATTTTTGATAATTTTATTAGAACTTTGATTCAGATTTGAGCCATTTTCATTACTTATTTTGGGTTAATATTTGACCATTCTTTATTAATTTTTTTTTTTTACCATTCAGATATATGTGGAGTCCTCTATCACATGGACTAACTAACCCATGTGCTGTCAAATTGTAAATTGTGAAGTGTTATACTTCACTAGGCATACTAATGCCTAGAAGGACCGTAACAGTAAATATCAAATTTGAAAAATTTTGAATCAAAGAAGAAAACTAAAAATTTCAAGTTGAGAAAATGGCACAATGAAATTATAGAAGATATGAGAAACAGAGTATGAGATTGGAAAGGAAGAAAAAGAGAAAATAATAATTAGAGAGAGAAAGAGAGAGGGGTGGGGGCTATTCCTGTGTCCTTTCTGATTAAAATTTTTGAGAGTCCACCGAGACACACGCAAGCGCACGGGCCTCTTTTCCTCTTAAAATAAAGGTAAAAGAAGATTAAACAATGTAAAAATAAGGAGTAAAAGTAGGGATTAAAAAAACATTAACCACTTTATTCACATATTTAGCAATTTTTATGTAGGTGGAAGCTGCGGAACACCCCTTATAAGGTCGTTGATTGGTTTTCCCCTATCGTACCGTTGAAACAGGCCTAAAAAGAAAAAGTAATTGATTTCATAGGGACCTTATTTGATCCATATTTAGGGCAGTCTAAGATCAGCTGCAAGCAAAAACGGTGGATACGCAATGAACAAAAAGTTATACGAAGAAAGCCTCATTCTACGACCACCCTATAGTTATATTTGCTTGGATTCTTTGAACCCATGCCTTTTTGGTCGGGACTAACCCTACAAGCAATTTTCATCTTCCTGAGTTGTGAAGCAATAACAAATAACAAGTCTATTTTTTCTTTCGGAATGGAGCATTAACCAAATGATTATTCTAAAATGGCTATTCCACCCAAAATGTTCTGTGTGATGTTGCGGAACCAAGACAATTAGGATCAATTACTAGATATGTATCCAAATATTTAAATGATTAAGGATATTTGTTTGTAATTGTGTTGGTTACAACTTAGGGCCCATTTAATAACATTTCTGCCTTTCTGTTTCAAGAAATGGAAAAAACGAAAATTGCCTTTTCTGGAAATAGAAACAGAAACAGAAAAGGTGTTTGATAATCTGTTCCGTTTTAGTGAAGCAACTTTAGCTAATGGGGGTTTAAATGGCGATCTCGACCCAACAAGACGATGAGGCCAGAACCTCCTCCAACACACCACTACTATAGCCAAATCACGGACTAGCAGAGGAAAAATCATAACCCTGCGACATCTGCAAGATTCGGTGTGCCTTGCCCTGTCAGAGCTCAAAGCTAGCTAAATCGATTGTGTTTCACAGGAAAAGCTCGTTCTAGGTTGAAAATCATGGTAAGCTACAGAACACCAAAGCCTCCGGAAAGTACAGGGCACACAGAGCAAGATAGGAACCCAACGCGAAGAAACTGAGCATTTCTTTGCTTCTGGAGAGAGAGAGAGAGAGAGAGAGAGAGAGAGAGAGAGAGCTCTTCGACGACAAGAAGCAATAAACAAAATGGAAGTTCCAAAATTGGATTACGTTTTGTATAAAATTTTAGTAGTATGTGTCTCTCATCGGCTTCTCGAAATCCAGCGAGGGCAATAGCATAGGCGACGGAAGCGTCGCAAGTGGTGGTGGTGGCGAGGATGAGTTCATTTTGCGATGAGTTATCCCGAACGAGAGACAAGTTCAACTTGTTTCGTTGATGGTAGTCGTTTCTAGAAATGCAGAAACAAAACAGTTTTGTCAAATGCTTTTTGTTCTGTTTCTACCGTTTCCAGACATAGAAATGATAGAAACGCATTTCTTGAAACGTTATCAAACGGGCCCTTAAATTATAACCCTTCTTAGAAACCCCCCCTTTTTTTTTTTTTTTTTATATGTATCTAGATAGACCTTTGGCCGGACTAGTCTCACGAACCCATACTGACCCCACAATTGCATAAATCAGATCATACTGAGATTGAATGAGAATCATTCAAAATCACCAAAAGCAATGAAGAGCATTAAACACCCCGTGCGAGTAGGCACTAAGGATGTAAGAGGAATCGAACGATTAGGTCGAATTCATTTGAAATGTAAGTCTAGTTGCATGAAAAAAAAAAAAAAAGAAAAAAATTTACTTACTACATTGCTTTGTCTTAAACTGAAACTTCAGCTGTCAACCCACAACCATCCGCATCCAAATCTAACGTGCCACAAGAAAAAACACATTCGAGTTGTGAGTTGTGACACCTACCGTTACTAAGGCTATGTTTGGTAGGAATTCTTTAGAATGAGAATGTCTCTTGCTATTCTCAAAATGTAAAACTCATTCTTGAGAAGAATAAGAATTTTGCTTGGATGCTCATCAGCCTGAAATATATTCTTCCCCATTCCCCGACCATCGCTGAGATATCAACCGGAATTAAGGGGGAAAATGACGTGCTAAATCAATCTCCCCAGCCTCACATACTCTACAAAACATTATACAAAACCAAATTCAGCTCACTAATTTCATCAAAAACCTTCCATGCAATCACTGCATTACCAAACCAAAGTGAAAACTGTGTATAGGCTGTTAAACCAGTTCTAGTATCATTGCATCTGTCACAGAGGCCTGAATAACAAGAGCTACAGTGAAACTATCAATGGCTACTACTTCTCAAAACCGGATTTGAAATAACTGACAGATTCTTACCGATTTTGGGTATTTAAGTAAAGCTTGGATTAATCCCAAGGGGTAGCTGAGTTGGTAATGGACCTTTGCCTCAGAAAGCATATGGTTCTGAGTTTGGTTCCTCTTACCTTCTTGAAGCCACTCACACGGAAGTGTTTAGTGCTCTTCACTACTTTCAGTGAAAGTTGTATGGTTCTCATTCCATGTGGGTCAGTATGGGCCCGCAGGACTAGTAAG